>NC_056737.1:1445741405-1445786685 GCF_019279795.1 Protopterus annectens
TAGTGCACTGGGTGCATGATTCAGTCATGCATCTAATTTCCATTTGCATGGGTTTTGTGAAGTTAGCCAACTCTGTTTTTAGAAGTTCAAAATTTGCTTTGGAGAAGTTTTTACAGTGGTTTCCTTTAGGGTGGTGAGACTGGGATGTGGATATCCATGGTGATTAGCTTGTGGTCAGATCTGACCAGGGAGGAGTTGATTACTGATGTAGAGCAACGGCCACCCAGGTTAGTAATGACCAGGTCAAGGATGATTCTAACCCTGGTGGGGCTAAGAATGAGTTGGTCCAGGGCGTTGGAATTAATGTATTCTAGAAAACGTTGAGCAAGTGTGTTGGTACATGAGTAATTTTCCCAATTAATGGAGGAGTAGTTAAAGTCTCCCAGTATAAGGATATTGGGTTGTACCCTAATATTTTCCAGTGTGTTTAGGAATGTGCAATGGGAGTCTTGGAACATGGTGTGGGAATATGGAATACATTTATTTGAGTGACCAATCTATCCTCGATCGGGTATATCACGATTTGAAATGTCGAAAATCTCAGTGGCGAACAGTCAGAATGTCATACAAAGCACCGAATGCAACATTTCCAACCGCTCTACCACATAAACAAGTGCTACCACTGGACAAAAAGGGGGGATAGTTTGTGTTTCGCTACAACTGCGTTCGCAATTATGAGAATTTGCTGCACTGCTTTCAAACATTTTCCGATCAGCCATTCGCTGTTCGATCAAATGAATTTTATATATATATATATATATATATATATATATATATATATATATATATATGGGTTCACTTTATAATCCCGAACTCCTGAAATATTGAATTTCAGAATTTCGAGATCATAAAGCCGAAACCTTACAATCCCGAAACCCCAGAAGCGCGAATTTTAAAATCGTGAATCCTACACTAACCATACACCACTCACATACACACACCTTCTCCCCACACACAAACATACAAACCTACACTATATACAAGCAGGGGGGCAAGCTCCCCTGCACCCTACACAACCCCTACTTAGATATACTAACTCCAAGGTTGCGCTACACAGACAAACACACAAAAACACCACCACACACCTACATTCCCCTCGCACACACACATCACAGTCATAACACACACTGACACACACTAAAGCCCCTAACTAAAATCCTTAAACATAAATGCTTACCTGAACTTCCACCTATCCATTCACACACCGCAACACCAGAAGTGCTACTTCAACAACTCCGAACTTCAGGACTTTGAAATTCGCGCTTCTGGGGTTTCGTAGTTTTGAGCTTTCGGCTTTATAATCTTGGGATTCTGAAATTCGACATTTCAGAATCTCAGGATTATAAAGTGTATATATATATATATATATATATATATATATACACACACACACACACACACACACACACACACACACACACACACACACACACACACACACACATACACACACACACACACACACACACACACACACACACACACACACACACACACGCACACACACACACACACACACACACACACACACACACACACACACACACACACACACACACATGAGTCTACTTCAAAACAATGAAAGATCGCATTTCTGGAAAAGAAATCACTGAGACAGCATCGCAGAAATCTGACTTTCACAATTGACCAGAGTGCCAAAGAATTTCACTGGGTAAGTATCCAGATGGCCACCATCTAACAATGAAATACACCTCACTTCCTCAAATCCAACCATACCCAGCCCCCATGTTGGAGGTTGCACCCCCACCCCACCCCCAACTAAGTATACCAACTACAGTGGGGAAAAGGGCAAATTTCCCCTTGTTCACCACCTGTTTACTTACCGTGTGAAATCCTTCGGCATTCTAGTTGTTTGTGAAAGTCACGGGTTTCAGCAATGTCATCTTCAATAATGTGGTATTTCGTTGTTTTGAAGTAGCCCCATATATACATATATATACATATATATATATATATATATATATATATATATATATATATATATATATATATATATCAGCTCACAGACAACTAACAGCAGAAGGCAACCAATATTCCTGTAAAAATCCAGTCTCAAAAACGAATATATTTGTAAAAAGGTACTTTAATCCACACGAGGTAAGCGCTTTCACATAAGCTTCTTCAGACCATATAATACCATAAAATTTCAATCAGCAACTTAAATAGTAACAGTTGAAATTCAAATCTCAGTTGCTTGAGCCTATTAAAGAGACATCATTACTTTTTCTTAAAGGCCTCTTGTAGTTCACATAATAAGCAGCATTAACCCCCACCTTTCTAAATTTAAAATCATATATTACCAAATATTATTTATAAAAGTAATATATTGTTATTTCATAAAAACTTTATTACTAAATAAAATATTAAAATATATATTCACTCTACTTAAAAAGTATATTTTAACTACTAAAATTATATTGTATTAGTTAAACTTTGAGTTATATATATATTGTACTGTATAACTAACATAACATATTAGACATTCCAATTGAATATATCCATCATTACTTAATATAAATCATGCCATAGAGCAAATAATGAATAATGACATTTATTATTTCACAGTACTTTGTTTAGCTTTCAATAATGGTTTTAAAGATGCTTTTTCGTTAAGCCCAGAACCTCGATCTGCTCTTAATCGAAGTATCCACTGGGCTTCCTTATTCTCTGTTGCATTTCTAACGTTGCCTTCCCTAATGGTAGGATGAAAAATATCTATAGCCATAAATTTAAAGTAATGATCTATTCCTTTGTGTTGTACATGTTTAGCTAGAGCATTTTTATCATAATTAAACCTAATAGCATATAAATGCTCCCTTATTCAATTTCTAAACTGCCTATCAGTTTTGCCTATATAAAATGATTGGCAAACTTGACAGACTGCAAGATATACCGCATGCATTGTGCTGCATTCTGCTGAAACCCTAAACTGATAAAGCTTACCACTATCTGGATGTACAAATTTATCTGACTCTAATATATTAATACAATAATTGCCTGTTCCACAATGGGTAGTACCAAATTGGTTATATGAAACCTTTTTATGTGTGTTATAACAAAGTAATCTTTTCAAATTATATCTATTTTTAAACTGATACCTAGGTCTTTCTCCCACAATGTTCATAATTTGGACATCTGTATTAAGTATCTTCCAATGTTGTTGAATAATGTTCATAATTTCATAATTATCCTTGGTATAATATATAGGCATACATAGACTTAGATTATCTATAATATTATGGTGATGTAATTCTACATTACTTGAGTAATATGGGGCTGCTCTTGTTGCTCTAAGTGAATTAATATCATATAAGCCTTGTTCTATTTCTTCTAAATTATATCCACGGACACTTAGCCTTTCCTTAAACCTGTCTATTTCTCGTTCATACCCTTCAGTTGTGGTATTCAACCTAGATATTCTCATGCCTTGTCCTTTAATTACATTCTTAAAAATATATTTAGGATGCATACTATCTCTGTGGAGAAGTGTGTTTTTATAGCATTTCTTTCTGTATACTCCAGTGTTGATTGATGTATCCATCACCCTTTCCACATACACATCTAAATAGTTGATATTATATTCAGAGCTATTATATGTGAATCTAAGACATTCTGTCATCATATTCATTTCATCTATACTTTCTTGGAGCATATCATTACCTCCTTTCCACAGAATAAAAATATCATCTACAAACCTTCGATAAAAAAGGACATGCTGTATGAACCATTCCTTAATAAAAAGAAATTCTTCTTCCCATAGGGCTAAAAACATGTTGGCGTAGCTATTGGCACACGATGTGCCCATAGCCACGCCATCACACTGCAAGTATACCACATCATCAAAAATAAAAACATTATTCTCTAAGATATTCTCAAGAAACAGACAGATAAGATCTATTTTTTGCTTGGTGTAATCACTATGTTTAACTAAATATTTTTCTATAAATTCAACTCCCATACAATTTGGTATTATTGCAAAAAGTGATTGGACGTCTAACGTCACAAATCTCATATTTAACTCCATTGAGGTGATGCTATTAAACTGGTACAAGTCTGATAAAAATTGTTTCGTATCTTTTAATACTGTTTTATTCATATCCAGTATAGGTCTAAGTTGTTTTTCAACAAATAAAGATAGTGGTTCAGTAATCCAGCCGCATCCTGAAACTATCGGATGCATAGGTGGATCTATAGCATTGTTATGTATTTTAGGTATACCCCTAATTATGGGTATAACTGGATGTTCAACCTTCAGATATCTTGCAAGATCCATATCTATATCTTGTTCTAAAACTATATTTTCTATCATACGGGCAACATTATTTTTAATCATTTCTATATCTTTATTACTAATAATTTTATAATGATTAATATCATCCAGCATCTTTAACATTTTACTTTGATAATCAATTTTATTCATAATTACTAATGGCTCTCCCTTATCTGCTGGCCTAAATACAATAGTATCATCAGCTTGTAATCTACTTAACGCCTTCTTCTGCTTAAAATTTAAATTATTCCTATGTATATATTTCCTATTATTAATATATTCATTATTCTCATATAGTTTATACATATCATCTTCTACTAAACTGTAGAATGCTTCCACTAAGGAATGATTAATAGGTATAAAATTACTAGATTTTCTAAAGGGAGTACTGACACTATTAATATTATTACGATAATAGTACTTAAGCAGCAAATTTCTTGTGAATACCTTTACATCTGTTAAAATATCAGTTAACTTATATCCAGATGTGGGTATAAAATTTAGACCTTTGTTTAAAACTGTCATTTCATCATTGTCTAATATTCTGTTGGATATATTCCAAATCAAGTCATTTTCATTTGATTCCACATCTTCTTTAAACTCTGATTCGATTCCCTCTCTATGGAAAGTTTCCTTTTTTGGCGTCCTCTGCTGTCAGAATGATTCATCCATCTCCCCCTCTCTACTGAAATGGGGAGGGGGAACTGCTGAAAAAACATTTGATTGTTGGCATCATTGGTAGGTTGGGTTTTACAGTCACTGC
Organism: Protopterus annectens; assembly: GCF_019279795.1. Lineage (NCBI taxonomy): Eukaryota > Metazoa > Chordata > Ceratodontiformes > Protopteridae > Protopterus > Protopterus annectens. The sequence goes on from NC_056737.1 coordinate 1,445,746,460, forward strand.
TGCATACGTTTTCGGTCTTACTACCTGTTGTTCCTTTTCAGCATCAATTACTGTTTCATTATTATTTGTTGTTACCACAGAATGTCCCGCAGTTGTTGGTATAGTATCATGAGCAATTGTCACTTTGTTAATGTTTTCTCCTGATGGAACTATTTTATCAGTCATTGCTTCTACCCGGGTGCCAGTTTCTATATTCACTTGTGCTCTATTACTATGGTTATTTCTAATTTCATTTGATGTATTCATAGTATTATTATTTCTGTTATTGTTTCTGGTAACCAATTGTGGTCTCGGCCAAGTGAAGACATGACCTAACCAAAAATCTTGGATGTCTCGATCTAATTTTGTTCGTTTTTGCTGCATTAACCGCCGTTTGTATACCATTAAATTGTCCAACGTATTGGACAATGCTTTTTCAACCAATGTCACTGAAAAATTTTCATACAGTTTACGCTGTTGTTCTACTATAGAATTTCTTAATAATTCCTCTTCTGGTTTAAAAAAGTCAAGTAGTAATTTAATGTAATTTTGGCTTACCTCAATATTTAGTTTCTGCCATCTAGTTAAAAGTTCAGGATATTGGTCTCCGTAAGTAGGCATCTTAAGCACCCGGAGTCCTCTAGGGATAATCCCTTTGCTTAAACAAGTTTCAAAGTGCTGTCATTGTGTGGTTAAGCATTTTAGCTTAAAAGAATCCACTTCTAATTTCTCCATAGCTATACGTAGCATTTCTAATTGTTCGCTGTTGTTTACTTCAGATGTTTCCAGCATTAGTCCGTTGTATAATAGCAAGGGATTACTATCACTTCTTAGACAGCTTACAAATTTCGAAGCCAGGCTTTCGTCACTATCACATATCATATTCCTATTACCTCTGCTAGCATGAACATTAGCTGAGGTTGTGTTCATACTATTCATTTCAGCATTTACGAACCCTTGGGGTCTATAGTCCAGCTCAATGATAGTATTTTCTTCAGTCATGTCTCCGTTTAGCGTTGCCAAAGACCACACAAGTATAATAATGAAAATTGTGAACAAAGCACCAAACAAAGCAAATGCCCTGCTGCAAGTGTAAATTAAACGAATTATCAGCTCACAGACGACTAACAGCAGAAGGCAACCAATATTTCTGTAAAAATCTAGTCTCAAAAACGAATATATTTGTAAAAAGGTACTTTAATCCACACAAGGTAAGCGCTTTCACATAAGCTTCTTCAGACCATATAATACCATAAAATATATATAGTTTACATTTGTTTACCGGGTTAGTCTGAATGGGCCAGTGGCCCCTTTTCAGGGGAAAAGCCCCAAAATCGAAAGAAAAAAAAATATTAGTATAAACAATCAAAATAGATATTCATAATCAGAATAGAAATAAAATGGAATAGACAATAGTAATAAACATTATGCCAAAAATTGTAGTAGAAAAAGCAATAAACAGGTATGCCTATATACAGTAAGATAAAATCATCCATGTTATATATATATATATATATATATATATATATATATATATATATATATTTATATATATAAATCAGTATTGGTAGATACAAAAAGCTTGTTCAAATAGAGTAAAAATAAGATGTATAGCAGTCAGAGCTATATGGAGCTAGAGTTATCCAGGAGTGATGCAGGAACAGAACCAGCTGTTGGTTAGATGTTCTTTAAGAAGGAGTTAGAATTTGGAGGTGAAAGGGGTATTAAGTATATGTTGAGGAGTGTGGTTCCAAATTTTTGCTATTTGACATGAAAATAAGGATTCACCAAAAGAGTTATTGGCTTTTCTAACTTGTAATAACAGTTTATTAGATGACTGTAGGGAACGAGTAGTGTTGTAAGGTTGTACTTGGTGTGTTAGAGTAGGACAGGCTTCAGGTAGATATAAGATGCTGTGGGCAATAGCTAGTTGGTTGAGCATTAACAAGTTTGGAAGTTTGATCTATCATAATTGTTTCAGGACAGTACAATGGTGGATTCTATTTTGTAGGCTGTCTGCAAAATGAGTGATTTTGTGGTAGCATGCTTCAAGATTTGATAGGTCAGTTTTTCTGAGATTAGAGAAAATGGGTGAGGCATATAATAGTGTAGAGAGGAGGTGACAGGGTTAGGAATGTTCTTGACCTGTACAAAAATCTGGGTTTAATATGTACTTTTTATGGTGAGGGATATGTTTTTTGTCATATTTCAGGCTGCATTCTGTTGTGACACCAAGTAACTATGTGTTATCTACTGGATTGATTATAGTTCCATTGGATGAGAGTATGTGCATTGATGAGGGGGGATTTGGGGGGGTTGTTATTTGAGAATATCATAAGCTTTGTTTTATTTGGGTTTAGTATAAGTTGTCTTTCTTTAAGGAAAAGTTCTATGTCTGTGGAAGCAGACTGAGTCTTAGATAGGAGGTCCAGTAGGAAGGAGGCTGTGCAGATGACAGTGGAATAATCTGCATACTTTATAATTGTGGCATGAAGAGAGGTGGAGCTGAGGTTGTTTGTAAAGATGGAGAAGTGTAGGGGGCCCAGAGCCTGTTGGGACTCTTATAGTGATGGGTAGAAGCATAGAGATTTCATTGTTCCATATCACTGATTGTTGTCAGTTGGTTAAATAGCTGTGGAACCAGGTAATGAAAGCTAGAGAGAGATGGATAGATGCTAAGTCAAGTAACAGTGTTTGATGTGATACAGTGTTGAACGCTTTCTACCTATCCAAGATGATAGAAGATACAAGTTGGTTACTATTTCTGTGGTGGTGGATGGTGTCTGTGAAAATGAAGGGGCTGTGGTGGTACTGTGTTTAGGTCTGAATCCATGTTGGGATTTGGGGAGGAGGTTGTTTTGTATTAGGTAGGACAGTAGTTGAGAGTGTATGCATTTTTATTGTATTTTGCTAAGAGGGGAGAGTATGGAAATGGGTCTATAGTTGTATAATTCGGTGGATAGACCACCTTTATGTAAGGGTACTATACGGGAAATTTTCCATTGTTTTGCTACATACTGTTCAATGACTCAGTGATTAATTAGTATGGAGCTAAGGTTGGAGATAGAGTCTGATGCTAATAGAAGAAATTCACTTGGGAGTTGATCTACAGCTAGCCTAGTGGATTTTATTTGGAGGAGGTGTTTTCTGATCTAAGTAGTTGGGACAGGCTGAAATGAGAAGGCTGTGTGTTGTTCATCAGCCATTGAGGGGGTGGTAGGAGGGTTTTTGTTGTTGTTGTTAACTAAGGCCAGAATAGCGTTAATGAAATGTGTGTTGAATTGGGTTGCTGTGCTTATGATGAGGTTCAAGTTGCTAGGGGAGAAGGGTTAGTGGTTTGGCCAAGATTTAAGAGTTGTTTGATGGATAGTCAGAATTTATTTTTGGGGGGTTGTTTTTATGTTTCTGTTGTATTGTGGTGTAGTATGATTTTTTTGTCAGATCTAATCTGTTTTTTGGCCAGGTTGTGCAGTTGATGGTATTTGTGGAGGGAGGCTTGGGTTTTACAGGTTTGATATGTGTGCCAAGCTTTATCTTTTTGTTTCATAGTGTTTATGCTGTCTGTTGTTAGCCAGGGTGTTGGTGTGGATTTACAGCATCTTCTATGGATAGGAGCAGGGGTGTCTTGGATGTTTAGGAATGAGTTTTGAAGTATGCAACAGCCTCATCCAGGGGAAGTTGTCTCAAGGGGGACCAGTTGTGATGTTGCAGGAGGTAGTTGAATGTACCCACGGAAAAATTTTGGGGGGAGGCAGATATTTTTATAGATAGTGTTTTTGGATGTTAGTTTTGTGCCTAATAAGGCAGGTGAGGGAATGGTCACTTAGGGAGTTAGGGAGGCAACCAGTCTGTGAGCATAGGTGTGGACAATTGGAAAGTATCCAGTCTAGTATCAAGTGTCTATTGTTGTGTTTGTTGATTCGAGTTGGAGTGGATAGGAACTGAGTGAAACCGAATAGGTTGATATGACTGGTGGGGTTGATGGAGGTGCAAGTATCCCATTCTAAGTTAAAGTTACCTAGGATGACTGTTTCATGATTTATGTTAGAGGATGCCCAACTGTGTAGGTTTTCTATTAATTGAATTTTGTTGCCGGGGGCAGATATGCCACTATAATGATGATAGCCTTATTCTTGTTAAGTTGAAAACATGAGATAAGTATTTCCATGTCAGTGAGTTGGGGTGGGATAATAGAAAGATGTATGTTTGGGTAGTTTTTATATATGATTGCCATGCTACTGCCACGTTTGTTATTTATGTCTCCTCTAATGATGTTATATCCCTGGGGTAGAGATTCTTCACTTTTGTTATTGTTCTTGAGCCAGGTTTCAATAATTGTTACAATATCTGGGGAGTAAAGTGAAAGGGTATCTTGAAATTCAGATGATTTGCTAAGAATACTTCTGACGTTGATGTTTAGAAAGAATAGGCCAGAGTTAGTTTGAGTTGGGGGGGGGGGTGTTTTTAGCAAGTTGGAGTTAAGCTGTTAGAATGGTGTCTAGATGGTTGGGTTGGGGATTGGATGGAGGTGGATATCCATATTTAGATGTAGTAGGTAAGATCTGAGTAAGAAGCAGAGAGAGGGTTTTTTAGCGAGTAGGTAGTATTTGTGTAGGATGTGTGGGGGTGTATGAGTGGTGAAATATCTTAGCGTGAATAGATGGATGGGTGTGTTTTTGATTAGTTGCACAGATATGTTAAAGTAGGTATGGAGTAGAGTTTAGGGGAGTGGTGGGTGAGTGTGTAGGTAAGGTTTGGAGGTGGTGGTAAGAGGTGAGATGATAAGTCATTGTGAGTAAAGTGATGAGTAATAAATTGAGTAGCCACCTATTGTGGTAAGCTTGGGTGAAGAGGGTTTTATAGGGTATAATGATGTAACATGATGAGTTAGAGTAAGAAGGGTTGTCCTAGTGAGTAATATAAGTGTGGCTTGACCAGGAGTAGAGTGAGAAAGGTGTAGAGGGAAACTGGGTTGGTGTGTGATAAGGTGGCTGCTGATTGAATGGACTGGTGGGTGAGAAAAATGGAGTGTGAGAGAGGAGAGGTTTAAGTGGACTAAAGATTGGTGGGAGGATGGATGAGTGATAGTTAAGATTGGCTATTGAAACAGTGGGTGTGGTTATGTAAGTATCAGTCAGTCACCCATGCTATCCACATTAACGTACTGTTATACTCAACAGTCAATGGTACGTTATTTGTACTATTTTTCAGGGGGGGGGCTATGCCCCTCTGCACCCCCACACACCCTGCACATTAAATATACCAACTCTGAGATCACACTACAGTGAGGAAATGGGATAATTCTGTGTTTCTCACTTAACCGCGAGCTCCCTACACAATGTCGAACCCAAAATATCGACCTACAGTACCTGTTCACTGTAGTGTAGTCGATCATTTTTGGTTTAACATTATGCTGACTTGGAAACTGCAAGTTGACCACATGTCAGTCAACTGATGCAGTTTCCAAGTTTTGATTGTAAACCATGTATATATATATATATATATATATATATATATATATATATATATAGTTCCTCTTCAAAACATCTAAAACCCATATCATCTAAAATTATAACATCGAAACCATAACATCTAAAACTCAAAACATCTAAAATCCATAACATTTAATTTCATAACATCTAAAATGTGCATCACAACATCGAACACTACAAATCACATGAAAATAACAGCCCCTCCACATATAAAGACACCAAACTAACAGACATACTTTTTCCTATGTTTATACCAACTCCAAGAATGCACTACAGTGGGAAAAAGTTAATTTCCTAACCCCACTGTATCACAATCACCATAAAGAATATACACATAATATCTATGTCACTTACCTGTATGGCCTAAAAAACACACATACAGAGAGGGAAAATAAACACTATAAAAATAGTATAAATTCCTGCACTATATAAATAATAACTATAGAAATAAAAACTATATCTCATAGTGATACCACAAAATTAACAGATTAAACTATAACATTTACTGGTTTGATGATACACTATTCAATATTATACATTTTAGATATTATGAAATTCAATGTTATGGGTTATAGATGTTATGGATTTTAGATGTTATGGTCTCGATGTTTTGGATTTTAGATGTTATAGGTTTTAGATGTTTTGAAGAGGAACCATATATATGTGTGTGTGTGTGTGTGTGTGTGTGTGTGTGTGTGTGTGTGTGTGTTATGTATGTATATATATCCTGCCTCACTTTCGCCACTACAGCTCTTACCTTCCCTGTGTTCTTGTGCAGGTTTCTCTGTCTGCATTCTTATATTTCCATTTCTTCTCAATTTCAATCAATAAAAGTGTAGTGAAACATTTCTTTGCATCTTTTGTTGTAGCCTCCTTGTAGTGCATGTATTTAGTCACTGCACGCTACATGCTTGCTGCTCGTGTTTAGGACTTCTCTAGCCATAATCATGAAAAAACTCTTTCCCTGGTAGCCCTGTCATTTCTGTGGGTGAGCTTTTTAATTAGTTACTGCTTTCTTACTTGTTAATTAATAATCAACTTCAACCCACATCACAGGCCTTTGCATCTCAGTGATAGCTTTTGCAGTTTTGGAAGGCATGAATCCTGGTCTACCCCATCCAGAGTTTCAATAACTTGCCTAAAATTTATTTGCATTATTTCATTTCCTTCCTATCATAAATCTGCCAACAACATGAAATGCATTTAGTATTTATTTTCTTTGTCCTGTTACATAGTGGTCAATGAATCAAAAGTTAATTTTGGCAGAATAGTCATTTGATCGTCCATGCTAATTTATTTCCAGTTATGCCTGTGAAAACAATTGTATAGTATTTCTATCAAGTAGTAATCAAAACTCACTGCCACAGGTAGTGTAAATTAAAAGAAGGTTCCCATGCATTTTTTCCTATGGGAAATATTAGCTTTTACTGAACAAACACTGCATGACTATCCAGGAATCTGCCTGTTTGCTTATTTTTTTGTGTTTGTTTTAATTTGTTTGTCTGTTTGCTTGCTTTTGCCAACTGTGTACAGTGCCCATTTTCAGTGCAGATCCTGGAAGAAAAGTTCCAAGAAATAGTAGATATACAAATATAAGAAAGTTTAAACAAAGTCAAAAAATAAGTAGAAAAACACTGAAAGTCATAAAAATTGAATAAACAGGAAATATCACACAAAGAATATAAAATGTAGTAAGTTCTAAGAAATGACATGCCCTCGGATTCACGAATTCTCCATGTAAGACTAAATAAGTCTTACTCGGAGGATGGAGTTGAACGGTATGACGTCAGTGTGCCATGAACATTCATGAGGGCACGCTGACTCACCCAAGTCTAACACGGACCATGCAGGCAAGCAGGGGGCGTATCCAACTGGCAAACAGTGTAAATGTCCACGCCCCTGCAAGTGTGTGAAATGCAAAACGTCAACACAAAAGAGCGAGTCCGCTCAAATGTCCATGTACCCAACACCACACTCCCTGACATTATAAACCCCCAGCACAGTTATAAAAAGTAAAACATTAATTTATTATTTTTGAATTCCCGATATAGCTGCCCATATTTGCGTGTGTGTGCACGGGTGTGCCCATTACTTAGCTGCAGTTAGCAATTTCGACATGGAAGAGCATAATAAGGAATGTGTATGCAAATTACACCAAATAGTAATAGCGTAGTGGTAGAGCATTTGCACAAAGAGAAGGCATTCACGGTTCGAGTCCCACCACTCCCCTTCCTATTTTATGCTCAAAATGAGTATATGAAATAAGTCCTGACAGATATGATAAAACTTTTACTAAAAAGCATTGAAATGGCCTATGTATCAGTGAACAAAATGTAAAGTTATAAATGAACCTGACATATAATTGTCCACAGTTTAGCAGCACTTTACCCAGCGCAATGTAGTTGCCCATAGCTAAATCGCACTTTACCCAGTGCAATGTAGTTTCCCATAGCTAAATCGCGCTTTACCCAGCGCAATGTAGTTGCCCATAGCTAAATCGTGCTTTACCCAGTGCAATGTAGTTGCCTATAGCTAAATCGTGCTTTACCCAGTGCAATCGTTTAGCGTGGAGGTGCGCGCTGCGCCAACCCACACACCATCGGGCAACGTGGAGCAATGCAGAGCAAGGTTGCTTAAACACAGCCAATCCCCCTAACCTGTCTGGACAGTTGTAAAATAAAAAGCAACAATAAGGTTTGAACCTAGGACACTGTGCACTATAATCAAAGTACTGAACCACTAAGTCAAGCCAGCTTATGATAAACATCCACTGTTAACATATATATAGTAATAAATGTTAAATTAACCATTGCTAAGCAGGTCTGCAGTCAGCTGAGAATAGTCAAAAACAGCCAATCACAGAAAAGTGCGGGAAATGCGGCATATTTAAGCTGCATAGGCGGGAATACTCGCCATAACTGATTGTAGCTCCCATCTGCAGTTAGAATGTCTGGTGCTGGAGAGGGTGCACACTTTAGAGAGCAACGCTGGGGCATCGAGGAGTCAAGATACATGGTTTGGCTCCTAGTCCATCGGCATGAGACTTGACTCCTGCAGGGCCAGTTCCAAGGAATGGAGTATAAGGCAGAGGCTTGGAACCAGTTGGCTCATGAACTCACCAGTGCCACAGGCGTCCCTCAGACTGGTGAGTGGGTCCTTCACCACCATGCAGACCTGAAGAGATGGAAGCAGGACCTTCTGAACCAGTGGATCCAGGAGGCCCGTCATATGCATGATGCCCCACTACTAAGTAGGTAGCCATGGAATGCAGTATGTAAGACAAGCTAATATAGTCTAAAGAATGTATAGGTATGTCTAAATATCCCTTAATTTACTCCACAGCTGCAGGTGTTCGTGCTATGAATCAGCAAGCCTATGCAGATAAGCTGCTAAGGCTGCGTCACCAGGCAGCTTAGTAAATATTCTGCATGTATTGTTATATAATATATGTGGCATGACAAAAGTGTCTTATCCCAGTAATACAGCTAGCAAATGCCCTGAATAAATCCTCTGCATGTACTGTTGTATAACAAACGTCAGTGAGCCAGAAATAGAGTGTACTAACCCAGCAATCAAGGTAAAATAAGTGTGGAATACTATCTCTGCATGTACTGTCATATAATATAAGTGAGCAAGCCTGAAAAAGGGTGTTGTAACCTATCAATAAAGGTATAATATGTCCTGAATAGGTCTCTCGTATGCACTGTAATATCAAATAAAGGAGAGAGCCTGTAGAAAAGAGTGTTCAATGTAATTAATAAAGGTATAATACTTGGAGTGTGTCTGTGTCACTTACTTTGAAATGTTGTTGTACCCTTGCATTCAATAAATAGTACTGTTGTATTAGTTGCTGTCAACCCACAGTTGTGTAGTCCCATATGAAGTGGATGAATGAAGTGCCAGTAGCTGTGAAGCATATAACATTAATTCCATGAATAAATTCTCTGCATGTACTGTTATACAACAAAATTCAGAGAGCCAGGAATTGAGTGTAGTAACCCACTAATAAAGGTAAAATAAGTCTGGAATACTATCTATGTATGTACTGTCATATACAATAAGTGAGCGAGCCTGAAAAAGAGTGTTGGAACCTATCAATAAAGGTATAATATGTCCTGAATATGTCTTCTGTATGCACTGTAATATCAAATTAAGGTGAGAGCCTGTAGAAAAGAGTGTTTAATGTAATTAATAAAGGGCTAATACTTGGAGTGTGTCTGTGTCAGTTACTTAGAAATGTTGTTGTACCCTTGCATTCAATAAATAGTACTGTTGTATTAAGTGCTGTCAACCCACAGTTCTGCAGTCTCATATAAAGTGGATGAAGGAAGTGCCAGTAGCTGTGAAGCATATAACAGTCCTCAACAGTTGTTAAATGGCTGTCATGCATAGGTAAATCTGGCACACGAGTAGCTTGTCAAGGTGTTCACCAGAAATGTGAGTGTGCTACACGAAATGTAGGGTTCTGTAGAAAATTAAGTGAAAATGTCACGTGAACACATCCAGATGTGTAGATACATCAATATACAAATACAATACAAGTATGTAGCAGTAACATCTGCAGCTTGGACAGTTACAATGTCAGATACATGTCAGGTATATAATGAACTAGCCAAACCCATTACACAATCTAATGCATGTTGTCTAGTGTAATAATACATGTAGGGGATATACCCCTGCAGTCAATAGGAATGTAGTGTAGAGTAAAAGTGCTAATAATATGTTAATGTATGTTTATTTTTCCCACCTACTCCATGTGCATAAACAATGCAATTCCACACTTCAATGGGTATGTGTAATCTCATAACATTTGTTGGGACGTATGTCCTGTTGTTCAATAAAAATCTGTTTTTCCTTTGATGCATGTGCCCTGTTCAAACACCACAATCTTGGTGGCCTGTTGCCACCAATCATCCCTGCATGCTGTTGTAATGTCCACTGTTGTTCAATATATGCATGTGTTATGCTTGCTGTTCAACTGTTGTAACCCTGGTGCATTGGGTTAATGGGAATATTACTGCATGCTGTTACAACTAATTTTGAATGCTGTTGTCTATGTTGTAATTAAACACACCCAATCACAGAACATATGGGAAGCCCGGTCCTGGTGATCCCACCTGTCCCTCCTCAGCTGGCGATTGCACCTGGCACCAGCATGTCCAGTGCCCTGCCCGGGCTACCCTCCTCCATTGGTCCTGTGCCACCTTCGGGTGGAAGCACTGCAGGGGATGGGGCTCACCCCCCTGCAAGCATAGGTGGAGAAGGGCCACCTGTCACCCTCCAAAAGGTCCGGGTTGTGGTGCGTAGGGAGATCCAGCATTTAGTCGCTGATCCCCTACGCCAGCTCAAGGCGAGAGTGGCATGACTCATGGGTGAGCCTGCCCCTCCTAAGCAGCCCCCAGCACAGCCACCCTTGGGTCTGTGAAGGTTCAGTGGTGACTGCCCATGGGTGGGGATCTCAGTCCCACTGTTGCCGTCTGTGGGCTCATGGGCTTGCGATTTCCAAACATCCGTCCCCATCAATTGTATTCACCCACCCCATGTGTCATACTCCTCCCCTGTATGCTTCTTGTTTGTCTTGTCTGTTTACCTCCCCAACCTACCTCCCCAAAAATACCTACTTCCCCTACCTCACTTTCTACTCTCACCTGAAAAAAAAAAAAAAAAAGGCAATCTGTACCCACAAAAAAATTACGCCCCATACATAGCTTCCTATTTCGCACACATGTGCGCTAGACATGTAAACTGATAATTATAATTGGCAGTACAACATACTTTGTCGTCACCCTTCTCCCAGGGGTGGAAGGATTCAAAATGACGTCAAAATGCATTGCATATGCACAGCTGTTGCTGTTAAAGAAATGGGCAGCTATGGACCTTCCCTACACCCATCCTACACATCCTGAGCTTGTTTTCCTACTGTCTTTCCCTCTTTGTGCTCCCTTTTTCACCACTTTCCTATCTCCCCATTTTCTTTTCTTTCAAAGAAATTAGAGCGGGGGTTAGTGGGAGTAAGCACTTTTAAGCAGTAGTAAGCAGGTTTAAGCGAGTGTGCACATGTGTGCGTTAAGCTTAGCATCGCTAAGTGTTGCGCAAACCCGCGCAAACCCACTTAAAACTGCTTAAAAGTGCCTTAGTCACTCTATGTCAGGGCCCTTGTTCTGCTCAGCAGCAAAATAAAACAACTCTGTCAGTCTCAAACCCCAGACCTTGGACACACTAGACTGTATGAAGTACCACTAAGCCACAGCAGATATGCCATAACCTGTTGCTGAAATAAATATATCATGCATTACAATGAGTTAATGTAAAGGAAAAATTAGAAGGCCATAACACAAAGCTTGTTCTGTGGATCTTTCCCAGCAATAGTTGTGGAATTGCATTACATGACTGTGATGTGAGAAGCAGCCATGCAAGCAGCTAATAATGTTACAGAGGCACTTCACAACACCCACACAGTATCAAAGCAGGACAAACAGTGGCATATCTGATTAGGGCAGAGGCCATACCTAGTAACTGTGACTACTTTTCAGGGATGTCCCTGATTGTGAAACATATTTTAGATGTGTCCCTCCGAATCCCTCTGAAACGTACTGATGTCAGTCAGAAAGGTGGGATATTACACAATGAATACTGACAATAATAACAGTAGACACCGCCCGTACTTCATAAAAGGAGTACTAACCCATATGCACTGCTTCACTGAAGTCAACACTTACTGTCCCTATTATGTGTAAGGTGTACCTCACTTTTAACTACCTATCCCTGACTCCATGCAAAGATGCATCTGAGAGTTTAATAGGCCTGGCAGAGGCACAAACACACAGGCATATAAGCTATTCTGCTGTTACACACTCTGCAAATAGCTTTGGTAGGACCCCCACAAGCATACCCTTATGTAGGTGTACAACACAGAAATACCAAAGGATGTAGCCATGTACTGGTAGCAAATGTCTGTAACAATGCCATTGTAACAGTCCTGAAAACACCTGTGAGTTGCACAGACAAAGAATAACAGTGTAACTTCTGGCTAACATCTGGATAGGGTCACAGTTGTGAACTATGCAGACAGACCACCTGCCTTGATAAACTAACAGGTACACACCAATCCTTTAAGTCCAGTAAGATAATATTTGCACAATAATACGTAATGCTCTCTGTATGTAAGAAACCCCCCCCCCACAATTAAAATATACTTGTGTTTAGGGTCTACCAAGGGTGTAGGTAGGCATACTCAGTACTGGAATTGTCCAGTTGTCCTGATAACCCTGTGCTAATGTCAACAATAAAAAACACAAACCCTGCAGAAGTGAGTACATTAATATTCACAGTATAACAGTTCACAAACAGCTCATGTGCCAAAATAATAGTTCTCAATAACTACATCTGTATGGCAGTTAATCATATGAGTACAAAAGAAACTACATAGTCACATAAATGTTGTGTAAGCATTTGTAAGGGTGAGTTAAACTCTACACTGATAGCTCTGTACTGGAAGTGGCAACAGTCAGGTCTGAGTACAACATGTACATCACTGTCTACACCTCTAGCTTCATTTATAAGATGTATACCAACGTTCTGACTTACACAACAGTGTCCACAGCAAACAAGCATGGGCCCCACTCTGAAAATCTGAAAGGGATACGCCTACATACCTTAGCAATTTATAGCATTGTGTTGCTGTGACAGTGAGTACCGCAATTACCACTCAGCAGGCTGTATGCATTTACCAAATGCTGGGCAACAATTGGTGCAGAGGGCATCACATGCACATGTGCAGATACCTATAAAAGCAGATAGTACTTGCTATCCCCACATGCAATCATTACATTGCATGTTTCAGATAGTGAAAAACTCCAAGCAGGAAAAAAAAAAAAGTCAAAACAAACAACAGTACGTTTCTGTACTTTATAAAAACAAAAACATCAAAGCATACACAGACGGACCAGAAAGGGACATACAGGTATGTAACAGTTTGTAGTTACCGGCAAGTAGTAGATGTTTATGGTTAGTACTGTAGATCCTCTGAAACATGCATATGTGGCAGCAGTAGGTATGTATGCACTGATGCCATGCATAAGTATTGCCATGGAAAAATCATTGTGTAGCTGTGTGCAGTGGGACATAAGTGTGACATTTGTAGCTCAGCTGTACATGTCAAACATCTGAACATGTTATCTATGGCCTGACATGCATGATAGTCACATAATGTGTAGCTTAGCATTGGCAACTGCTGCAGCAGGCTAGCATAGTAATGTATCATTTGCAGCTATGTATACCCTTGTACTATTACTGTATGCACACATGTGACAACTGTCCATGTTGTAGCAAGGCCCAACAGGTCATCCGTGAGGTGTATGGACTTACAACAGTGTGGACCTTGTGTCTGTATGGCACACACATATGTCGAGATACATGTGTGTCTGATTTATAAGCATCTCAACATGTGCATAGAGCAAGGGACATACTGCAACTGTTTGTGAAGGGCTGACATGTATATGTTGGTGCAGGTTGTTACGTGCATATATATATATATATATATATATATATATATATATATATATATATATATGTAGGTTGTAGTGTGTGTCAAACAAGACAGCATACAGTGCTGGCATATGACGTGTTGTTCAAACACCATGGGTATGAATTGTTAGGTATATAGTCTTCCAGACAGGGGGTCCTGCTAAACATATATGGGCTGAGAACACCTTCCATGCATTCTGCACAAGACTGTGCAATATCATTACATAACTGTATCCCCCTCAACCTGTGCATAATTGATATTCCCACCATGAAAGGTGGACTGCATATGTGCCAATATGCATATCTATGTGTACACCAGTGGATGTTCAAATATACGCTCCAGCTGAATGTTGTACATGTATTGCCACCCCTGTTGTTAAAAGCCCTGCACCCATGAACTAACACATAGGTGGTAGTGTACTCAACACCGAAGGTGTGATAAGAGACTACGGGACACAGGTGGACAGTAGTGTCCCTAATGATGATCACTGTGCCACACTAGTCATGTAAACCTAGTACAGTCCACATGTTGTCGTAAATGTGTGTCATCCATGGAAACAGAGGTCAGTGTTTCACTCCACTCATCAGTCATAACACCCATCATAGAGTACAATATCCCTGTTGTTATGTACCTCAGAAGACATCCACAGCGACAGTAGATGCTAGACACATACCTCACAAAGAGTATTGCCGGACTCCAACAGATGCCCTATGCTGACTGTCTTACAAAACCACAGCTACACTGTGTCGCATACCGCCTACCCAGAGCTTACCCCTGCCTAACATACAATGCTATGACAAACACACAGGTTTTGGATGTGCTCCATGTAAACAGATGGAACACCAGACAAGATACACACTCTACTGATCTACACCTTGTAATGTAAAAAGCAGAACATGCTCGACTGGCACATTATCATCACAGACACATACCATACTGTGGAACCAACTACCTATCAACAGCATGTGAAGGTCCTCATTAGCAGTTGCCATGTCTAACCATGATGACTGCATGTGAGATAGGAAACACAACCTGGTAATCACCCCTGTGGCTCTGCATGACAGGGGCACATGAACATACATTACATGGGTGTTGTAGTGCAGGGTACCATATGTCTAAGCTTCCATAGGCCCTATGGATAACAGCTTATCAGCTACCTAGGACATGATACACACACATATGTACCTGTTGCGTCACATGCTATGTGAGGTTGACTGTGTGTGATGGAGAATGTGTATGCGAATGTGTCAATGATGTGAATATGTGTGATAGCCTAGTGTGAATCTGTGTATACCATGGTATGTAGTGTTGTAGCTGTAATCCCATCAAAAGGTCCATATGCTATTGCCAGGCATGAAAAGCAGTATGGCATACATTGTGACGTAGTCCCGTGGTGTCGACTGGAGTGTGCCATTGTAGGCTAAAGCAGTACATATATGCTTACTGAGTGTTAACACTAGTGAATACAAGTCACGTATGGACTGTAGTACTACATGAAGCTGTATGCCTCAACTGCACAGAATGGTTTATATCCACATGGCTTGGTAACACACTTTTGTTTGTTACCTGTAGTCCTCACACATCACATACCTCAGGCATGAGGTTATGTAGGTGCTGACACACAGTAATGTATGGTACACAGGTAAATGTAATCTGGGTTGCCATACCTTTGTGTCTTGTAGGTATGTCTGATGTGTGTGTGGGTATGCCTGTAACATGGCCTTGGTGGTATGTGTGTCACAGGATATAGGTGCGTATCTAGCAACATATATAGTGTAGTACAGCAGTATGCCACCTATAGTGATGAATGTGCACATATGTTACTGAGGGGTTTGCTATCAACTAGTAGTGTGTTGTACTGGTAGTACTGTAACTGTACTGTACATTGATTTCAATGGATGACAAATGTCTGTATGCATTAGCTTTATATACACCTCCTGTGGCTAGGTGTTGCATTGTGTCACATACAGTGTGCCATGTACTGTTGTATAGTCTTACATACTGGTTTCACTTTGTGTCTGTGCAGAACATGGTTTGGTATATAGTATGTGCCAGGCACTGTCAGGCAGTTGTGGGCTTAGCAGTCATATGTGGTACTAAAAGTCTGTATCTACTGACAGCCAATAGGTTGCTATATATGGCATTTCATTGATGTCTGTACATTGGAATGTTGAGTGTGCCACATGACTTGCTCACAATTACTGTTTAATTGTCTTCCAGGGTTATGTCACACAACAGAAAGCCAGCCTATTCACCTGAGGAGGAGGAAGTTATCTCAGATGCACTCATTCAACATTATAGCCTTCTGTTCTCGAGATCCTGCCAGGACCAGCATGGTCGCACTGCACTGTGGCAGGATGTTGTCAGTCGGGTGAATGATGTAGGCATGCATAACCAGACTTATGAGCAGGTACGCCATCACTGCAGTGATTTAATCAAACATGTCCGGCAGCATGCCTCCGATGTCCACAGACAACAGCTTGCCACAGGTGGTGGTGCTACTACACATACCCCCCTCACCAGAGTGGAAGAGCTGCTCCTCAGCATGGTGGCTCCTGGCCAACCAGTACAACACACCTGTGTCATCATGGAGGCCGGAGTGAGCCAGCACAGTGATAACGAGCATTCAGGTAACATGGCATATCCGTAGACCACTGTTATCCCAAGTGTTATAATATGCATTAATCAGATGTGTACTGTGTATGCAGAATATGCGGAGCCTGGTGTAATGCAATACTGATATTTTGGGACATTATCTGTATGCCTGTGACTGTCACCACATGTACTACTGTATAATTGCAGACTAACAGCAGCAATACCATAGTTGTTGACACTGACATACTGTCTCATATCCTTGTAGGTCCCTCTGGTGTGATAGCAAGACAGCAAACCCATGATGGTGAGTGGGCTACAGTCAATATAGCATATAACATGTGCATGTCATAGGAGAGTTGTAGGCCATATACACATGTAAAACACCTACACATAGTGCATGCTCTGCAAGTTCTCTGTGTGACTATGCACTTCCCAGTGACATGAGTAGCTGACTCAAACACATGCAACACATAAAGCATCAAAAACAAGTGGGGTACACTGTAGTGGACATTGTATAGGCAGAATCAATACACATGCACACAACATGCACCACTTTGTCATATGCAGTATGTGTTAATATGATACACATGGCGTATGCAGACACCTGTAGTAAGGTCATACTCCAGTACTCCGTATGTCATCAACACAGCACACATACTATACCTGGGGGTAGAGGCCTATTATGGGGCGGTGTGACATGCATCAACACACAACACAGTCATGTTAAGCAATGCTCCCTATTGAACACCTGACATGCCCATGTAACAACTGTCTGTGAACTGTTAAATGTAGCCTAAGTGGTGCAGGTCAGGTACAGCAAGATAGTTGCCAGTGTGACATGCATCAGTGGCCTTGAGTGAACACATGATGCCTGATGATGGCTCATGGTACTACACTACATCCAGTTACAGTACCTGCAGTACTACACATAGCATTCATTGTTATACACCTGATAGTTGTGTGCATCCGGACATGTTTTGTATACCTATGAATGATGGTGCACAGGACATTGGAAAGTGTTTCAGACTTGCAGTGCAATGTTGTGTCCATGTACACATTGTGTACCAGGGTGAGGCCAATCATTGAACAACACACATGCATCAACGACATGTATACTGTTATCAACAAGGACTCTCTACACTTGCACTGCATGCTGTTGAGCAACACACATCCTGCATGCTGACACGTATGATAGGTCTCTTTGGCTTGTGATACTGTACTCCACCATCAACCACTAACGACTATGTTCCATATTGCTGTTGGTGTGTGTGTGTGTGTCAACTTGAATGTGTAGTGTATTAGTGTGCATGTGTGGATGTGTGCATGTATGCATGTGTTCATGTGTGCATGTGTTCATGTGTGCATGTGTGCATGTGTGCATGTTTGCATGTGTTCAAGTGTGCATGTGTGCGGACATCCTGTACAGATGGTAAAGTGTGCTTCCTGTCTCCCTCTCACAGGTGCTGAGGTATTGTTGGATGGGTGCAGCAGGGAACCTGAAGTCACTGCCCAAATAGTGACCATGATGATACATGTGTAGTGGCAGAGGCATGTTTGACAGGGTCTGTCGGTGGTCCACCAATCGACAGTACACAGCTTTCTACACCATCTATGCGCACATACGTACTGCCATTACATCCCTCAACACCAATGGCCTTAGGTGAGGAACAGCATACGGTAGGCATTGACCAGGAAAGTGTGGTATCTATGGCACATGCAACCCCACACAGCAGCCATGCCCAGACACCCGGAACGGTACCACATAGGCATATGTCCAGGGGTTCTCGTGGGAGCATCGCTGGTCGTAATGCCCCTGGCAGGCATGCCTGCACAGGTCTCACAACCTCAGGTATGTTCCAGGCTGTGATGCAAGCACAGGCACGTATGGAATGGCACACCAGGCAGGGACTAAGGACGCAGAGGGCTCATAACACCACCATCAATGATGGTATCTGTGACCTTGCCGGTGCCATCCACAATTACACCGATATCATTGATAGACGTTGGGGGGAGACACTAGATGTCCTCCGTAATGTTATGTCCATGTGCCAGGACAGTGCAGGATGGCTGGGCCATCGATGTGGACATATGCCAGCAACATCATCAGCTGGCATTCGTCATGGATGACACACAAGTGCCAGCTGCTCCCGTAGTGCAATGTTGTGGTTGGGCTGTCGGTAGACCGTCCCAGATGACTATGTGCACATGGCTCTGGCCAGTCCCAGCAGGGACATGGGTCCAGTCAACATCCCTCTGCCTCTGACGATAGTACACAGTCTGGCTTAGTACCCAATACTGTCTGTGTCACCCCTGCCAGACACAGGTACTGTGTCCATGGCAGGTGACAGTGATCTGTACAGCCTGGCAGGTACAGTCAGCGGCTGTCCCACAAACTCCTGTATTTGGCAGCCAAAAGGGGGTACTGTGTGCATGCAGACACACACACACATACTACCAACACGTAGGGCTAACACATACACACACACATCACATCAACACTGACCCATACTGTACTCTTGTCCCTCACGCACGCACACACACACATATACATGTTGATTGGATGGGTCATTGTCGGGCTCTGAAAAAACAATCACACACCCTGTGCATATGATGAAACTGTGCCACCTCCTGTCATCTGTGACATTGATGCAGGAACAGGATAACATGGTGCTGATGCACAGGATGACCTACTAGCTGTGTAGCAATGTTAGCATGTTGTGAACAGCAAAGTGTAATGATATCCTTGTTGGTGTATCTGAGCAGGCATGATGCATCACAGCACTGATTATCAATTTAGTATTGTTTACACCAGTGTTAATTCCAAACATGGATTGTCCACACATGTGCCAGGTGGCTGATGTGTGTGGTACTGGCAGCATGTGTCGGTGAGTGGATGTTACGTGTGTGATGTGTGCAGTACAGATTTCAAGGTGTACATTTGTGAACATGGCGAAGGTGCACTGTTTGCATGTATGTGCATGATGGGCACACGGGAAGGGTGACATGCCCTGTATTACACAGTGTTAATACTTCATATTTCCTATTGGTGTCCAATATGCATGTCACTACACATATGTCACAACTTGGGTACACATGTGTGTATGACATGGTATGACACTATGCTGTGGGTGATACTGTTGATATCAGTCATTGGTTAGCATTCTGGTAGTGTACATAACCTCAACAGCCTGATTTTAACCAATTGTTAGATGATGTCTTGACAAGTGCACACAGCTGTAGGATACACAGTAGCATTAGAATATTTCCGGTATTGTGCTATACCAGTTACCAGTGGTAATGACCACCACACATTCCCGTGACCACTCCTGTTTGGCATGTGTCCGTCCTAGGTACAAGCAGACACACTAGAGATTTGTATGTCCACATCTGGTGATGCATACAGTGGCCTACAAAGCATTCCCCGGATTAGACACTTATCCTCCACAAGGGTATCATACAGACAGATACCTGCTGACAAACCCATGTTGTGAAGCTATGAGCCAACAATAGCATAGTCATCCACATTTACTATACATAGTATCCTGATAGTACCACATTGGTCATAGCACACAACATGTAGCAGGGGTACCGATGTGTACAAACAGTCACATGTGATTTCATCTGTACTTTGATATCCACATTCCCAAAGCTATGCTGATGTCCCTCACATAAGCAATAAGGGGTCTGTATGCATATCCACGTAGTTGTTGTATACCTACAATGATTGGCCATTATTGACAGACTGTGTTGTGTTTGAACATGTCTGTCATATGCCACAGACATACACCCACACTCACACTATTCTATAACAACTGTCATGTGTGTGTGTGACACAGATGACCTAGGGCACAGCTCACTACAGTGGCTGGATTTGTCACATACATACATATGTGAGCTACGGTCCAAGAAGCAGCAGCAACTGTCAATGGTAACAGATGTAGTCGTGTTGACAGCAGGCTTCACACCTATGAAGTGAATGAGGTCACATGTGCATATATGTCTTGGCCACACAGTTACCAATGTAGGTCACATGTACATATGTGTATTTTCCACACAGATACCGGCAGTGTGTAATGCACATACTGTTGTTTTACTGATATGTCAGACAGTAGTAAAAGCAAAACACACAACACATTGCTCAACTGTGTCACACACACACACTCAGCAATTGCAGGATTCAGACCCCTACCTACCTATGTCATGACCCTAGACAGATATGCATTACCACGATGCGCCATATGCTTTACTAGGATTTTTTATTTCCACTGCTGTGTTTGTGGGATACTGACATAATCAAACCGGCAAAAGGGAATTTACCTCTTTAAATGTGTTTTCACAGTCTCCAAAAAGGCCACTCTTCATAGGATTAGACTCACACACACACAGCATTTGCAGGCTTTAAACCCCTACCTAACTATGTTATGACACTAGTGCAATACGCATCAACACGACGCTCTATATGCTTTACTGGGAGTATTCTTTTCCAAAGCTGTATTTGTGGGATACTGACATCATCACACTTGGCAAAGAGGAATTCACTTCTTCTAATGTGTTTTCACAGTCTCCAAAAAGGCCACTCCTCTCAAAGGGAATTTCACACACACACATTCACACTCAGTATTTGTAGGATTCAGATCCCTACCTAACTATGTTACACTAGTGAGATACGCATTAACATGACGCACTATATGCTTTACTGGGAGTATTCATTTCCAAAGCTGTATTTGTGGGATACTGACATCATCATACTTGGCAAAGAGGAATTCACCTCTTCTAATGTGTTTTCACAGTCTCCAAAAAGGCCACTCCTCTCAAAGGGAATCACACACATACAGAAATGCACTCAGCAATTGCAGGATTCAAACCCCTCCCTAACTATGTTATGATACTAGAAAGATACACCTTAACATGACACGCTATATGCTTTACCGTGTGGTTTCTATTCTCCTGCTATATTTGTAGGATGCTGACATCATCAGACTGGACATGATAATGTGTGTGCACTTAGTTTTATGCAATCCCAGGAATGAACCTTGTGGGTCAGCAGGTGTGAACAGCTTGAACAGGAATCCACAATTCATAGCTTGTGTGATTTATCTGTGAACAAATTGCCATTCCTTCATATGACAATACATATTTAGCACAGATTGTTGGTTTTGTGGATACAACATGTGTCTGTGATGTTGATAAAGGGCTATTCTAAGTCTATGTGGGATGTGTGTTGCTCCTTTCAGTGATGTATGTCCTGGGTGGCTACCTTGAAAACAATCTAGCAGGTTTGTGGAACATGATCTGCTCATTAACATACCACAGACGTTTGGGTTGTGGGTTTGGGGGATTACAATAGCTCTGTTCCTGACTGCAATCATGATGGACTCCATGGCCTAGCAGTTCAGACTTCATAGGCTTATAGGACTATAGTTCCCATGGTCTGTTGTGCACCAACACTTGTGGGGTGTGCCACATGTTGCTGTAACACATTCAACAGTGTAAGATCCTGTAGAGAGAGTGAGGCTCAACAGACTGTTCAGGTGCAGGGTCTGTTTGTTCTGTTGTTCACTTATGACACATATGGGGAAACAATGTTATCCATGTGATGGGATTCATTTGGCTTTTTGGAGGAGCAGTTTACACATTCTTCATGTGATATCTTCTGGTATGATGATAGGGCCTTTTGCCACTGGGAGGTGGGTATGTATGTATGTGCCTGTCTGACAGGATGTCGACATTGTCAGTCAGGTACAGTTGACCCTGACTCAGGACATATATGACTGTACATTGCTATTTCTGACATAGCTGAAGGAGGTGTAATGTTTCTGTCTGAACTCCTTCGCAGATAATCTTTCCAAAGCAACAACAAACATGAACACTAAACCCCTGTTATACTCTTTTATACACTTAACACACTACTGATCCTTTGTGATCAGTCAACAGCGTAGGTCATCATTATATCCTGGCATGTCCAAAGGTCGGTTTCGTGTGTACTCTCCAGGCCAGCTGGTGCATTTTGGAATTTTAATGCATTGTTACAACTGCCTTATGCACACAGAGAACCCTGTCCTCCTAACAACAAACTGAGATATATGTGAGAGATGCAACTGTATAGACAGACAGGAGGCTGAGCTCTCCCAAGCCATGACTGGCACAGTCTATCAGGTGGTGAAGGTAACCACACACACCACAAATCCAGTCTCACATGGACCTATGATGACAGCAAACCAAATACATTACCACACAAACACATACTCGGAGTCTCTAAATATACTCTGCCTAAGCAGCAGAGACATCCAAAGCAGACACCAAACAACTGCTAACCCACAACTATACACACATATCACATAGTTCACAAAGTCAGTGTGCCACACAGTCGCTGCCCTTAGGCCTACACAACACACCTAATACACTTGTAATAGGTGACTGTAATTGTCGGTCACACTGACATCCCATTCACCAGGCTGAACAAGGAGAAGGTCACTTTGTGCTGTATGTCGGGTGCCAGGATCTGCCACATGACACATGCACTCTTGTCAGTCCACTGCAAGTACAACTATGGCTCCATCATTGACCATGCTGGTGTGTAGACCCTCAGACGTTCCTCCCTGGACTACATGACAAGAGACATAGAGGAGCTCTCTGATCATGTAGCCCAGGCCAGTATGACCCTGACCTTGTGTAGCATCTTACCCTCACCAAGAATTAGGTCACAGTGTACAGACAAACTGATCACTTTTAACAGTTGGCTAACATATTGGTGTCATCCAAAGGGGATCCAGTGTCTGTCAGCCTGCGATTACATGCTCAACATGCCATGTAGATTTGCTATGGATGTCATGCACCTGTCACCCCTAGGCTTTCACAGACTGGCTAAGAATTTTGCCACACCCATAGTGGCTGTTTGAAGCGAGGCTCAGAAGACAAAACCACCTCCACAGATATTACAGGGTAAAGGAAATGGAGAGTAATGCTGCTCAGCAACAGATGTCTAACCCTCAGAATGCATGCACTAAGGACTCACCTCAGTATGGAGACTGTCGATATATGTGCAGTAACAGATGTGCAGTAACATACACCTGGTTCAGGCTCCCAAAAGCACACCAGCACTACCAGGGTTTACTTCATACCGTACTTTTCAGACACAAAGCTCGGACCGGCCAACAACAATAGGGGGGTATCCATATACATCATACATGCACACACCTCTGGGTTGGTAGCACTACACAAAGCATCAGAGAATGTGTATGTGCAACTGACAGTGGGCCAAACTGCATTTAAGTTTGTAGATTGCTACAGACCACACTCCCAAACTCAGGAACAACATTCCGTATTCCTGGGAACAATGGGGAATGTGAAGGTCTCTCCAAACACTATTATATTGTGTGACTTCAAATACACAAACATTGACTGGGAATACTACTCAAGCACCGACACACTCGCACAACAAATATAAAACAATGATCTGATGAAGTCTAGTTTTCAGACAAAAGTGCTCTTCTTTGTATCTGTGGTTGTGATATAAAAGTTTATTATTGCCTCAAAATGGTGGCCTGGATTCTTTTATATTTGTCAGTACTTGGTTTGCATTTTATATTTGACACTCGCACAACAGTTGCTAGGATTTATAGAGTCAAATGCTATGGCAGAACTGGTCACCACAACCACAGGGGGTTAAAACATGTGGGACCTGATCATCACCAACATGGGGACTCTATGTTCCACACCAGAGGTATACCCCTCATTGTTAAGGTCAGAACATACATTCATCTCACTGGACATACATATCCCATACACACACACATCCTAGGTGATCTCAGTGAAGTACTTTTCATAAGCAAACATCACACTTATACAAACCACGATGGTATCCATCAAAGACCCTGGGACAGTGTTAATTATGGCTCAGACCACTTAATCCTTTACAAACACATTCTATGGACAACTACTGGAATGCATGGATCGTGCTATCCCAGATAACTACAAGACTCACTCCTCCAAAGGCAGGGGACATGTCTGGTGGACCACAGCCATTAATGAGCTATACAAGGACAGGAGGAGGCTACTATATGATAGAGCACAATCCCAATCAGGAAGGCATCTCTTATCAGTACTATGGAATAGCTATGATCACTTGTTGATTCATCTAAGGGCCACTTATAATGGACACTTGCAAAAGACACTATGGACAATCACAAGGCCTTCTTTAGTTATGTCAGGGACCTGGGTGGGAACTCACAGATATGCTGTGAGTTACTGCATAATGACAAAACATACAGTGAACCCACTGACATTGCAAACATCCTGGCAAACAGGTTCAGTGGAAATGTTTCCACACCATCCCACCTGCAGTGCACATGTCCATCCCAACAGGGTGTAGCCTCCCTGACATCACAGATTGACAGGTGAGTGCTGCCCTCTCCATAGCAAACAACACAGTATCAATAGGACCAGACGGTGTCCCGGCCTGCGGCTTACACGAGATTCATGACGAAATTTACACTCACATTGTGTCACTGTTCA
Organism: Protopterus annectens; assembly: GCF_019279795.1. Lineage (NCBI taxonomy): Eukaryota > Metazoa > Chordata > Ceratodontiformes > Protopteridae > Protopterus > Protopterus annectens. The sequence goes on from NC_056737.1 coordinate 1,445,771,567, forward strand.
ATATCAGAGTTACTACAGGATATGTACCCAAGAAATGGCATACAGCAACAGTGTTCATGCTCCACAGTGGTGGTGACACAAGGGACCATGGACAACATCGCACTATATGCCTAACTATCCTGGTCTGCTAAGCTATGGAGTGTATCGTCATGGAACACATACACATAGACATTGTGAACCTACAAACACTGGATCCTACACAATTTGGCTTTGTTGTGGGCAGATCTTGCCTCTTGCACCTGTTTGATGTCTTTAAACAGTTAACAGGTCCATAGACGTACAGAGGGTTGTCCACACAGCCTACCTGAAGCTCGCACAACAGTTCAACACAATACCCCACTTGGCCATTATACATAAGCTCACCGGCTTCAATATCTACACATATGTCACAAGATGGATTGCTAACTGGATCATGGATAGCACCCACATGGTCAGTATTGCAGGTGCCATGCCTGACTATACACCAGTTACACATGGCATCACACAGGGCTCAGTCCTGGGACCTCTCTTGTTCCGTAAATATTTCTCAGACATACTGGCTAACACAGGAGGAATATGGCTGACCATGTTCACAGATGACTGCAAACTGTGTGCCATAATCAACTCTACAGCTGGCACACGCATCCTCAAGAAGGGTCTCACAGAGATGGATAACTGGTGCCAGAGCCATGGCCTACAGATACCTTTCATTAAATGCATAGTCATCACCTTTGGTAGTAACAACGTGCCCACATATTACCACATAGGTGATAATACACCACGTACGGTGTGTGTGATTTGTGATTTGGGGACATGAATAGTTAATACTCTTGCCTCTGACATTCACGTTGCCAATGTTGTTGGACACACCTTCTATATAGCCCACCTTATCCCATAGGGTTTTACATCTAGATCAGGTGGGGGTCATTGTGCCCCTATACTCATCAGGCCCATGCTTGGATACAATGGCCCATTTCGGATGTACCTTAACCAACACCTGCAGCAACTGTGATGTCCACAAATGTAGAATAAAAGAACCAGCAGTTGAACTTCAGGAAACAACCAAAAGTAATTGAAATGAATGTGAATACCACAAATTGTTGACCTAGGTTTCGTCTTTAATTCGACTTCATCAGAATACAAATTGGTACTGGTTAAAACCACCTCTTATATACATTTAAAACCATGACATCACCACCAATCAACTGCTTAAAGTATTGTTACACTTAATGAAGCAGTAATATTGGATAATTGATTTAAAAGGCCAGCATACATCAAAGGAATCCTATTGTTGCACAATTCAACTTTCATTAAAAACTAACTTAAATGTTAATATAACATTAATTATTTATTAAATTTCACTTATGTCTACTTTTTTAATGTATACCAATTCATTGAGTTTATAAATAGCACTGTGGATTTTCTTAAATTTACCCACAATATGAGCAAAGCAGAGATAGATTATTTGGATGTGCATTTGGTGTTAAACCCAGTTGAATTAATTTTGACATCTACAATTCATAGAAAAATCACATTTTCAAACTCCTATTTGAGTTACACAAGCTGTCACCCTGACCATCAAAAAAAGGCAATAGTGAAAGGGCAGATGGTCAGGGCAGCGAGAATGACAAGCTTGGATGATGACTTCAATAAAGAGATCGAATTCATAAAATTAATGTTCATTAGGCGTGGGTATCCATTGGCTCTGTGTGAGTGTATAGCTGACGAAGTTAAATTCAAAAGGACCAATGGAGTTTACTGGGCCTTACTGTATGGTAAACAGGGTATTTTACATGAGAATGTTGAGACCAATACTGTACCCAGGCGTGAAATTAGTCTTAGGAATGATGTATCTGAAGTAAGAAGTGATGGTGATCAGCCATTATATTTCATCACTACGTTTTCTTTTGATGCCCCTATGGTTGTTGACATTATTGTCAACAATTGGAAAATTTTAAAATTAGATCACATAATTAGTAGGAAATTAGGGGGACCACCTAAATGTGTTTTCAGAAGAGGTATTTCCTTTAAACAATTATTGGAAAAGAATGAAAACAGTTCAACTGTAAGTTGTAGAAACAGGGGTAATTTTAAGTGTGGTAGATGCAGTGTGTGTCATTTGATTAATATCACAGGCACTGCATTTAAGTTAGCTGGTAAAACTGTTAGGATTGGGGCCCATTTTGATTGCTATAGTACCAATGTGGTGTACGTGGCTACGTGCACTCAATGCCCAGCTTTTTACATAGGGAAGACCTGCAGGGCATTAAGAGAGCGTATCACTGAACATCAGTCGGACATTAGGCTAAAGAAAAAGACTAATGCCCTGTACAGGCATATTGACAACAACAGTGGGCATAGTTTTAAATTTTGTGTGGTACAACAAATTAAGGTGGACAACTTAGGCAGGAAGCTGGATGTACATTTAGACATAGCTGAGATGAAATGGCAGTTGTTTAATGCACTAGAATTTCCAGGCATTAACGACTGCATTTCTATTATGCCCGTTTTAAAATTAAAAAATATATTAGGGTGACTCAGTATTTTGTCTACAATTTTAAACAACTAATACCACACAACATCAACTATAGGTTTAACAATTAATTTTAAATATAAACGGGTATGATTAATAATTTGTTAGAGAAGTGGTATACATTAAAAAAGTAGACATAAGTGAAATTTAATAAATAATTAATGTTATATTAACATTTAAGTTAGTTTTTAATGAAAGTTGAATTGTGCAACAATAGGATTCCTTTGATGTATGCTGGCCTTTTAAATCAATTATCCAATATTACTGTTTCATTAAGTGTAACAATACTTTAAGCAGTTGATTGGTGGTGATGTCATGGTTTTAAATGTATATAAGAGGTGGTTTTAACCAGTACCAATTTGTATTCTGATGAAGTCGAATTAAAGACGAAACCTAGGTCAACAATTCGTGGTATTCACATTCATTTCAATTACTTTTGGTTGTTTCCTGAAGTTCAACTGCTGGTTCTTTTATTCTTAGTTTGGTTCGTGAGTGCTGACAGTATGTCCACAAATGTACCAAACCAAGTAGATCTAGGGACTCACACAGATGGTATGCGCAGTTTGGGTATGGTGACCCCAGCTCTCCTTAGTTGCTTACTGCCTACTTGGATGTGATCTGTGCCTGTTGTTTGAAGCCATGTCCATCACAGCATTGATGGACAGGCTCCACCTCAGGATGTAAAAGTCCCTTACAGCTATACGCTCCAGGGACGGGAACATCAGCACTGATGTTAATAGGACATGCTGGAGGGGCATATTCCCATCCCAGAGGCTCCACTCACTCAGGAATGAGATCACAGTCCCACATATGCAGAGACACACACTGACCACCTACAGGTGACATCTTGACAGGTGGATGGGTGATCGTGTGTTTAGCCCTGGGATATGTTCTGGGTCCCTGCTAAACAGAGGCAGAATAAAATGAACATATGTGGGATATCTTGTGTGACCTACTATTCACAGGCACAGTCTACTAATCTAGCAGGGTTGCAAAAGCCAAACACACTGTGGCTAGGCTTATACATGCCATAGGGCAGATAGCCTAGTGTCAACCTCTGAACCTATGATGATGTTCGGGATGCACATTGTTCAGTGATGGTACTGATAGCAGGTTTCGTTTCTTCTTTGCTTTCCCATTTTCTATGAACAACCTGAGTATCTGCATAACATATTTGATTATGACAGGGTTTCACTATATTATATATGTGTCTGTTGTCATATAACTGTGTGCACATGGCAGATTGGTGAATAGTGCAAGGTTCCTGGGTTGACACATGCAACTGACGGATATGTGTGGCCCACTGCTGTACTCAGACATGCCCTAAGTGTGTGAGCATGCCCAGTTCAGACTTTCAGTGTTTTGTTGCCTGACATTTGTCTCATATATTCAAGTGTGTGAGCATGCGCAGTGTGACCTTGCAGTATGTTGCTGTCTGAGGTCCACAACATTTGTTGATGTGTGTGAACATTACCAATATTAACATTTATAATATATGTGTGTTGAATAGCAGGTTCTATTCTTACTGCAGGCCTCACCTTTGTGTCTTAACTCGACAGGGATTATGCTATGCCTGCAAGGTTTCCATGAGATACTTTGCATAGACTTATCAACATTTTTTCATACAAGCTCACCATTGACATACTGTCATGGTTTAGTGGTTCTGTACTATGACTATAGTGCACTATATCCTGGGTTCGAGGACTGTCACTGCTTCATATTTTCATACACGGCAGAACAGACTGCTTCAAGAAAAGTGAAGCAAATATGAACGTGTTTACCTGCTTTTGCTGAACTATGACCAAATTTGACCAGACTTGCACAACATTGATCAAGGATGACCAACATTGCTGAACAGTGCCCAATATTGCTCAACATTGCCTGTAGTTGTGCTACTTAGTGTGTGCTATTTTGTTTACATATACTAAATAGTGGTGAGAGCTGTTTAGCACTGCTTTATATTGCTTAACACTTAGCAATCATGCCTCAGGTGGTGCTGCAGGGCTGCCTATGTCGGATGCACTTTTTACACTCCCTATACATTTTTGTTAACAGTTAGTGTCAAGTTAGGCATCCCTTTTACTATATGTGCGAGTCGGAGAGAGATATCATTTCCAGGGTTCCTACTGAGCCAGTGTATATGCTATGCGTTGCCTCTTTGCCAATGCCAAAGCATACTGGGCATGCCTCCTTCTGCCTACTGGTACAGGCTCAGGTTGTTCCTCCTCCGAATCACGCTGTGCCTGTGATGGCCTTGGCAATGGTGGAGGGCTGTTGTGCCCGGGCCTATGCTGCTCCTGCTCCAGCTGTTTTCGCAGGATCATATTGTGTAGCATAGCACATACCATGACTATTTGGGTACATGTAGTTGGTGAGTACTGCAAGGCTCCACCAGATGTGTCCAGGCACCGGAACCGTGACTTGAGCAGCCCAAACACATGCTCGATTACATTTCGTGTTTGTGCGTGTGCCTCATTATGGCATTCCTGTTCAGGTGTGTGTGCATTTCTGATGGGTGTCATCAGCCACGACTGAAGTGCATATCCAGCATCCCCCACTAGGTGACCATAAGGGATGTCCCCTGCGTCAGATGCCAGATATGGGAGTCATGGTAGCTTCCAGGGCAGCCAGCACACACATTCATTATTATGCCCTGGGCATCACACACGACCTGGCAGTTGATGGAGGGGTAACCCTTGTGTTTATAGTAGACCCTACCCCGCTCACCAGCTGGTGCGTTGATGCGAATGTGCATGCAGTCTATTGCACCCACTACCTCAGGGTATTCCGCTATTTGCTGGAAGAGACGCATATTGCTGGCCAATACCTCATGGGAATTGGGGAAATATACATGATCACCAACATGTGCTGACATGGCATTCAGGAACTGGTGCAGTACCCTGGATGCTGATGCCTGTGAAATCCCCATCATATTGCCAGTTGGTCTCTGCAAGGTACCTGTTGCTAGTATTCTTAGGCCAACACATACCTTGGTTTTCACTGGGATGGGTTCCCCTCTGTTGGTTTTGTGTGTCAGGTATGGCCTGCACAGCTCAACAATTTGATGCATGAGGTTTCTGTCCACTCTATAGCACTCCACTATCTCCAGCTCATGTAGCTCCTGGTAGGTTACCCTAGGCCTGTACACTCTTCTCCATCTCCTCACTGTGGGTAGCTCAGCAGCATTTGCATTGTCACCACCCTCAGCATGTTGCATATGTTGCCTTATAACAGCAATGGCAGCCCCTAACATTTCTTTGTCTCAGTAAAGCTTTTTCAGTTTTCACTTCTATTAGCTTACTGCAGTGTTGCAGTGTCTCTGAGAAAAACATACTGGAAAGTTATTTGCTGAGTTTTAAGTGCTGGGCTGGGCTAGTGTACTGCCTGTGTAATTGCCTGATTCTGATTGTTTTTACCTGCTAGCTCTGCTAGTACTCCCTGGTTAACTTCCTACTATTTGTTGTGCTTCCTTTTCCCTTTCTGTTTCCTCAGGGGGGCAGCGCCGTGCACACAAGTGCAAACACGCGCACACCAGCTCACACATGCGCACACATGCTTACATGAGCGCACACATGCTTATTCTTGCTAAGATGAGCGCACACAGGCGCAAACGTGCTTACACAGGTTTCAACAACCTTACACTTGCTTACTCCAGCTGACACGCGCGCACACAAGTGCACACGCATGCACACAAGCTTACTCGGTTTTACAGGCATGCACACGTGCGCATACATGTTGCAGGCATTTCTACAAGAAACTTTGGTGTTGTTCACGGCATACACATTCAATTTCTTGCCGTTAGTTAGGGTACCTATTGACACACCTCTTCCAGTGATTAGTATCTGACAGCAGACACATGCCACTCTACTCCAATGAGCTTCACTTTTCTCCCACATACCCCCCTTATGATGTCACCTATCTTCTACTCTGTTACACCCCTTATCCTACTCCTACTCTACACTGACTGTGCTCTTTTGCTATGTAAACTTGTGATTCACTATCCTTACCCTCATTTGCATAGGATTGCCTACTAATGCTTGGTTGCATCTCTTAGACTGAGCGTCCCCCCCTTAGCAACCTCTACTCGGTAGCCATGTTGTCTTGGGACTGCCATTCCCTTGCATTGTATATTAGGGATTACTATAAAATACAGATGTATGCATTTTAATTATTGCTTTTCTGGTTTTTAGAGCGCACTGCATTTGTGCGGCGCTGTGCTATGCTTAAACATCAGCGATCGTGAAAAAAAAAATTTAAATATTCTATTTTAATTTTGCATTGGTGGACATTGCCAATGGCCATATTTATGGCCATTGGCATGATTCCTCAACTGGATGCATCCTTTTTTTTGAGCTGTCACAGCTCCGTTTTGCTATTTGCAGAACCGTACTCAGTTGTCAACGGAGTACATTTCTGCAAATAACACTACTCTTCATCGGACAGGTTAGGGTTTCCTGAATTGCAATTTTACCTCATTTGCATGCCTTTCAGCAGCAAATGAGGTAATTTGCATATCCTAGCCATGTCCGTGTAAGAGGAGTTTTAGGAGCTCTCTTACATGCCCCTGCCGGCTGTTCCTGGATCGCTCGGAAGCCATGTTGGCTGCATGGAGTCTTACTCTACTCTTAAACTCCGTGCAAGCCTTCATGAATCCGGCCCATGGTGTATATTTACAGAACATCAGTGAAGAAGGAAATTATCAGTATAACTACAATAACATAGCTAAGTAGTAGACAGTACCAAAATTTGGCAGCTAAAGTAATGTGATATGCATCTATTATAATGTTAGCAAGCTAATAAAAGAAGAGAAATGTCTATGTTTCTCATGGGAGGAGTGCAATAAACTCACTTTTGTAATACATAATGAGCCGTTTTGGAAGAAATACTTTCTGGAGGAAATTGTTTAGTGGGTAAGAAGAGGAACTTATGATTATTTCAGTATTTATAACCTGAAGATTTAGGTGTAGTTTGTAGTTGGTCTTAAAAGTGAAAATATTGTTTATTTATCTGAGGCAAAAGAAATGCCATTCAATAGTTTAGCAATGTTTATTGAGTTTAAGTAGTCTCCATGTAAGTTGCTGGATTTTTGGTGCTTTGATCAAATCTGGAAAAAAAAATAGATAGTTTTTCAACACTGAGAAACACAGAAGCCATAATAAACACTTCCAGTAAACTGTTTGAACTCAACTTTAGCCAGATACTGAAAAATCGTGGGCCGGATTCACAAAGGCTTGCACAGAGTCTAAGAGTAGAGTAAGACTTCAGACAGCCAATATGTCTGCCGAGCGATCCAGGAACAGCTGACAGGGGTGTGCATGAGAGCTCCAAAAGCTACTCTTGCATGGACAGTGTTAGGTTCTGCAAATTACCTCATTTGCTGCTGAAAGCTATGCAAATGAGGTAAATGTGTGATCTAGGAAACACTAACCTGTCTGAGTAAGAGTAGTGTTATTTGCAGAAATGTACGCTATTGGTAACGGAGTACCGTTCTGCAAATAGCAAAACGGAGCTATGACAGCTCCAACTAATGGATGCTTCCAGTTGAGGAAGCATGCCAATGGCCAAATATAAGGCCATTGAAATTTTTTTCTTTTGTAAAATAATAAAAATACATTTTTTTTAATGATCTCCAATGTTTAAGCATAGCGCAGCACCGTGCAAACATGCAGTGCACTTAAAACCAGAAAAAAAAATAAAAGCCAAAAACAGGCATTTTATTAAAAATATTCTTCTGCCATGCAGGTGAATGGCAGGCTGTAGACAACATGGCTACTGAGTAGTGGTTGCTAAGGTGGGAAGCTCAGTCTGAGAGATGTAACCAAACATTAGTAGGCAATCTTATGCAAATGAGGATAAGGATAGTGAATCCCAATTTTCCCTGCCATGTGAACCATGTCCATAGAGTGTAAGAGTAGGATTAGGGGAGTAACAGAGTAGAAAATAGGTGACATCATGAGGGGGTATGTATCAAAGACTGTAATCTTATTGGAGTAGAGTGGCATGTGTTTGCTGTAAGTTACTCAGGACTGGAAGAGGTGTGTCTTCAGTTGTCTTAACTGAAACCCAGAAACCGAAGGTGTATGCCGTGGATATCACTAACATTTCTTGCAAAGATGCTTACACTGTGTGTGCGCGTGTGCGCGCCTGTAAACCTGTCTAAGCCCGTGTGCGCGTGTGTGCACCTGTGTAAGCCTGTGTAAGGCTGTCTAAGCCTGTGTGCATGTATTTGCACCCGCCTAAGCCTGTGTAAGCCTGTGTGCACGCGTGTGCGCGTGTTTGCGCTTGTTTGTGCGTCGCTGCCCCCTGTGGAAACAGAAAGGGAAAAGGAAGGAAAAAAAGTAGTAGGAAGTTAACCAAGGAGAACTAGCAGAGCGACCAGGTGAAATCAATCAGAATCAGCCAATTACACAGGCAGTACACTAGCCCAGCCCAGCCCAGCACTTAAAACTCTGCAAACAACAATCCCCCATGTTTTTCTCAGAAACACTGCAACACTGCAGTCTACAAAGAGAAGTGAAAACTTAAAAAGCTTAACTGAGACAGAAAAATGTTAGGGGCTGCCATTGCTATTATAAGGCAACATGTGCAAGATGCTGAGGGTGGTACCATTACGAATGCTGCTGAGCAACCCACAGTGAGGAGACGGAGAAGAGTGTACAGACCCAGGGTAACCTACCAGGGGTTACATGAGCTGGAGATAGTGGAGCGCTATAGAGTGGACAGAGACCTCCTGCAGCAAATTGTTGAGCTGTGCAGGTCACACTTCACACACAGAACCAACAGAGGGGAACCCATCCCAGTGGAAACCAAGGTATGTGTTGGCCTAAGAATACTAGCAACAGGTACCTTCCAGAGACCAACTGGTGATATGATGGGGATTTCACAGGCATCAGCATCCAGGGTACTGCACCAGTTCCTGAATGCCATGTCAGCACATGTCAGTGATAATGTATATTTCCCCAATTCCCGTGAGGTATTGGCCAGCAATATGCATCTCTTCCAGCAAATAGCAGAATACCCTGAGGTAGTGTGTGCAATTGACTGTACGCACATACACATCAAAGCACCAGCCGGTGAGCGGGGTAGGGCCTACATCAACCGCAAAGGCTTCCACTCCATCAACTGCCAGGTCGTGTGCGATGCCCAGGGCATAATACTGAATGTGTGTGCTGGCTGCCCTGGAAGCTACCATGATTCCCATATCTGGCATCTGATACAGCTGTACCAGACATTTGCCAATGGGGACATCCCTGACGGTCACCTATTGGGGGATGCTGGATACGCACTGGAGCCATGGCTGATGGCACCCATCAGAAATGCACATACACCTGAACAAGAACTCCATAATTAGGCACACGCACAAACACGAAATGTAATCAAGCGTGTGTTTGGACTGCTCAAGTCATGGTTCCGGTGCCTGGACACATCTGGTGGAGCCTTGCAGTACTCACCAACTACATGCACCCAAATTGTCATGGTATGTGCCATGCTACACAATATGATCCTGTGAAAACAGCTGCAGCAGGAACAGCATGGGGCAGGGCCAAACAGCCCCCTACCATTGCCAAGGCCTGCACAGGCACAGTGTGACTCAGAGGAGGAACAACCTGAGCCTGCCCCAATAGGCAGAAGGAGGCATGCCCAGTATGCCTTGGCCTTGGCAAAGAGGCAACGCATAGCACATACACTGGCTCAGTAGGAACCCTGGAAATTATACCTCTCTCTGACTCACACATAAAATAAAAGGGATGCCTAACTTGACACTACCTGTTTCCAAACATGTATAGGGAGTGTAGTATGTGCATCCGACACAATCAGCCCTGCAGCACCATCTGAGGCATGATTGCCATGTTTTAAGCAATATAAAGCAGTGCTAAGCAGCTTTTACCAATATTTAATATATGTAAACAAAATTGCCCGTGCTAACTAGCGCAACATTGGGCAACACTGAGCAAGGTCGGGCAAAGTTGAGCAAAGTCAGGTAAACATGCTCATATTTGCTTTACTGTTCCTTAAGCAGTCTGGTCTGCCCAGCATGAAAATAAAAAACAGTGACAGGGCTCGAACCCAAGATACTGTGCACTATAGTCACAGTACTGAACCACTAAGCCATGATAGCATTTTAGTGACATAGACACAGCAGGACAATTGTACACTAATGCAAACACAAAGAAATGCTGTATCATGGCCTTAAAGAGGCATATGGGTAACCTACCCCACAGGCCTATGCAGACAGAGAACATCAGGCCAGGCACTGTGATGTGGGTTGTGTAGGCTATGAAGTCGCAATCTAATATAAGTGACATTAGATGCTAAAATCTGTAGTACAGTAATATGCCTCAAGCCAGTACAATAGGCAACAGTACAGGCTGAAATGGTGTACTGTACATAGCAGTGCAGGCATAGCAAATGTGTGTAAGTGTCAGGTGAAACCCTCATCCTATGTACACCCACAGTAACAATCCAGGTGTGCCCCGGGTAGAAATGTCTAAAGAATAGCTGTCCCCCTGTATGTAGAAATGTTGATAAGTCTATGCAAAGTGTCTCATGGAAGCCCTGCAGGCACAGCATGATCCCTGTTGATCTATGACACAAAGGTGAGCCCTGCTATAAAAATACATCTTGATTTTCCATACACATATAGTATAAATGTCTATACCAGGCATGCTTGCACACTCCACCAAGTGTAGTGGATTTCATTCAGCATCACACTGAAAGGTCATACTGAGCATGCTCACACACTTAAAAAAACGAAGCAAATGTCAGGCAACAACATACTGAAAGGTCATACTGGGCATGCTCACACACTTAAGGCTAAATATGGATGTGATAATAAGGGATCTATGGACAAATGTGGATAGTCATCTCTACTTCCAGAAACACATTCACAAAGTGGTCAGAAAATCATGCTAATGTGTTCACACAAACTGCCAAGGTCTGTGCATGTAGGTCAAAGGAGGTTCCCACTACTCATCAGTCATCAGACCCATCAGAGAGTACCACAACACACTTGTGATGAGTCTGACTAGGCACATTCAGCAACCAGAAAGACTACTGAAGTACCTTAACAAGAGGATTACTGGCCTCATACAGTTGCCCCATGCAACAAGACTGAATGTAACCCAATCTGTACTCTGTTGCATACTGTCTACTCAAGAGATCTCTGCCCAACAGACAGGTCCATGTCATAGCTACACTCAGATCTGTTCTGAGTTACAGCTCAATGGTACTAAATGTACAGACCCAACTGATATTGCCAACATCCTGGCAGATAGGATCAGTGTTAACTTTACCCCCCTCTCACCCATGAAAGAGCACATCTCTATAATGGAAGACTGCAAAGTTGCTGTCATCACAGCTGCACAGGTATAAAACACTCTCCAAAGCCAGTATCACAGCAGCCATGGGACCAGATAACTTCCCAGGCTGTGTTCTACACAAACCACAGAATGAACAGGCACCACACTGACGTACCATGTGCAGTCATAGCCTCACCTCATGCTTTGTGCCTGCTGAATGGTGCACAGTGATGGTTATCTCACTACACAAGGATGGAGACACCACGGACCCCAGGAACTAGAGCCCCATTAGCCTGATGAGCCCACTCTTCAAGGCCATGTAATGTATCATCATAAAACTTATAAAAATTTACACTGGTAATCCCCAAACCCTCGACCACAACAATGTTGGGTTTGTAAAATGCAGATCATGTCTCCTAAACCTGATAGATGACATTGAAGCAGTCACCAGAACTGTAGACAAGGGTAAGGTGGTTCGCACAGCCTATGTAGATCCTGCCATGGCTTACAACACCACCCCACACTCTGGAAATATAGATAAACCCACTAAACTAGGTATAAATTGCTATGTCACAAGATGGGTTGCCAACAGGCTTACTGACAGAACACACACTGTGAAAGTAGCAGACTCCAAGTATGACTTTGGACCAGTGATGAGTGCAGTACCACAGGGTCCAGTCCTGGGTCTTGTCCTGTTTAGTATCTACTTCCCTGAAGTAAACTTTAACATGGAAGGTCTGTGGCTACTGAAGTTTCCAGAGGACTGCAAACTAGGAGCCATAACTGTAAACACTAAAGATGTGGACATCCTACAAAAAGGCCTCACTGAGACAGATGGCTGTTGTCAAAGCCATGGGCTCTAGCTCAATGCCAAAAGGTGCATTGTCATCCCCTTTGTTTAAATCTCTGTAGCCAAGAACTACAACATAGGCGGTTGTATACTTAACACTGAAAGTGTGACAAGAGACCTTGGGTCACAGGTGGACAGTGGACACAACTGTGATAATCACATCCCCACAGTAGTCAGGAAACCCTCCTATGTGGCACACCTCATCACAAAATGTGTCTCATGCAGAATAGAAGAGGACATTGTTCCTCTCTACTCATCACTCACTAGAACTATAATAGAGTACAACACCACTTTTGCTATGTACCTCACAAGACAACTATAGCAACTGGAAAGCCTGCAGCAATACCTCACAAAGAGCATTAGTGGCCTGAAATACATGCCATACACAGACCATCTCAAAATGCTCCATCCGTACTCCCTTGCATATCGCCTACCCAGAGGTGTTCACTGCCTAACATACAAAGCTATGTCAAACACAGTGCTGTTGGACATGCTCCACGTAAAACACTCACAATCCCTCTGACCTTCTGACCCAAAACCACGAGTGAAATACAAAAGGAAGAGGTGTACCCATTTAGCTTATGGATACTCACACCTTCAGGTTAGTGGCACAGCATGAGTCCTTGGAGACCATGCAAGTGCAACTAACATTGGGCAAAGCTGCTCATCAGATTGTAGCCTGCTACAGATCACCTACCTTGTCTCAGGAACCTCACTCAGTATTCCTGAGAACAGTAGAAAATATAAAGGTCCTATCAAACACCATTATATGAGGAGGTTACAACTACCCAAACATTGAGTGGGAGAATTACTTGTGTGCAATGTCCTTTGCCCAATGTTTCCTAGCGTTTAAAAACTCTAACACCCTGGAACATCTGGTCACCATGCCCACTACAGGTGACAACATACTGGACATGATCATCACCAATATGGGGTACCAGTGTTCCACAACAGAGATAAACCCCTCGCTGGTAATTTCAGATCATAAAGTAATCACACTGGACATCCACATCCTGCCCCCCCCCCCAACCCAGTCAATGAAACCACTGTGAAGACATTTTCAAAAGCAAACTGCACACTTCCCAAGACCAAAGTGGAATGTTCCAAAGACCTCTTGTTATGGGATAATGGTATACAATCTGCAAATCATTTACAAGTGCATCCTGTGAGCATCTACAGGGACGCATGGATCGAGACATCACAAATAAAACCAAGATGCACTCCTCTAAAAACAAGAAAACAATCAGGTGGTCGTTGCCCATAAATAAGCTAGACAACGGAAGGAGGAAACGAACACATGATAGAGCCAACTTCACTAAAGGAAAGGCATCACTGATCATTATTAGGAAGAAACAATGATCGCTCATAACAAAACTGGAAAGCAGAACCAGGCTGGCTAAAAACGGCACGGACTGTTTTATTCAAGGTAAGCACTTTCAGCTAAGCAAATGCCCAGCCTTCATCAGACAAAAGTCACTCCACACAGCTCTATTTTTATATAAAAAAGTAGTTCACATTCATTAAACGTTAATAAACCAATCACTGTCATGAATTAATTTAAAATGGTTACACCTATAATCATCATATTATAAAACCTTCCTTTCTTAATCTTTTTAGTCAGTGTCAAACAAATGTTTACTCAAGAAGCACCTATTCATACAAAAAAACAAATATAAAGTGTATATAAAACAACAAAGTTACAAGCTACATTAAAAAAACACTCAATAGCATAAAAAACTGAATGCTTAAGGATAGTAAAATAATTAACTATATTATTCAAAGACCTCTTGTTATAGGATAATGGTATACAATCTGCCGAATCATTTACAAGTGCATCCTATGAGCATCTACAGGGATGCATGGATCGAGACATCACAAATAAAACCAAGATGCACTCCTCTAAAAATAAGAAAACAATCAGGTGTTTGTTGCCCATAAATAAGCTTGACAACAGAAGGAGGAAACAAACACATGATAGAGCCAACTTCACTAAAGGAAAGGCATCACTGATCGTTATTAGGAAGAAACAATAATCGCTCATAAAATAATCCAAGGACAGTTTCTAAAGACAAATAGCCAAGGAATGTAAGAATAACAACCACAAAGCCTTCGGTAGCTATACTAGACATGTAGGTGTCAACTTCCAAATATGCTGTCAGCTACTGAAAAATGGCAAGAAATACACTGAAACAACTTTCATTGCCCACATCCTGGGGGACCAGTTCAGTGTAAACTCCCCCATCACCCCCGAAAGGGCCTGTGTCCATCACAGAAGGATGCAGAGCCCCAGACGTCATGGACATGCAAGTAAAGACAGCCCTCTCCAAAGCTAAGAACACAGCATCAATGGGACTGGATGGTCCAAAAGGAACTACATCCTCACCTACATTCACTGTCCAGACTCAAGCGTACCACAGGCTATGTACCCAAAGAATGGCATACACTAACAGTCATCCAG
>NC_056737.1:1445787185-1445909685 GCF_019279795.1 Protopterus annectens
TGCCCCTTTTTGGCCCAACCCCCCTCCTAATTAATTTTTTCAAACCATGTTTTGCACAGCAACAAAGATAAACCAGTATGTAAGACTATACAACAGTACATGGCACACTGTATGCAACACAATGCACCACCTAGTCACAGGAGGTATATATCAAGCTAATGCATCAGAAAATATGTAATCCATTGCAATGATTGTAAAGTCCAGTTACAGTATTATCAGTATACCACACTAGTCATTGATGGCAAACCCCTGCCTAACATATGTGCACATTCGTTAATATTGGTGGCATACTGCTGTACTAGACTATACATGTTGCTAGATACGTACTTATATCCTGTAACACACATATGACTGAGGCCATGGTACAGGCATACCCACACACACATCAGACATACATACCAGACACAAAGGTATGGTAACCCAGATGACCTTTACCTGTGTACCATACAGTACTGTGTGTCAGTAGTTACAAAACCTTATGCCTGAGGTATGTAATCTGTGAGGAGTGCAGGGAAAACACAAAACAGTGGTTCCAAGAAATGTGGACATACACCATACTGTGCTGTTTAGGCATACAGCTTCAGGTAGTACTACAGTTCATACAGGAGTTGGATTCACCAGCAGTAACACTCAATAAGCATACATGTACTGCTTTAGCCTACAATGGGACAACTCAGTCAACACCAAGGGACTACGTCAGACAGTATGGCATGCTGCTTTTTCTGCCTAGCAATAGCATACACATCTTTTGCTGGGATCACAGCTAGGACACATAATACCATGACAGAAACAGTTTTCCACTAAGCTATCACACATATACAGAACTCTGACACATTCACCAACACATTCACCATCACACTCAGTCAACCTCACATTATATTTATTGCAACATGTACATGTGGGTGTGTATCGGTTCATAGGTAGGTAATAGGCTATTGGCCCTAGGGCATGTAGAAGTCTAGCAATACGCTACCCTGGCCTTTGACACACAGGTAATTTCATTTCACGTGGCCCTGTCAAGCAGAGCTGCAGAGGTGATTCCCGGGGTGTATTTCCTATCTCCCATACAAACATCAGGATTATTTATGATGCCTGCTAATTAGGAGCTTTGTTTGCTATTGATAGGTGATTTGTTCCAGAGTATGGGATGTCTCTGAGATAGGAATCTATCCCTCCAGCATGTGCTGTTTATTGAGGTCACAAGGTTTAGGTCCCTAGAGCGTGTAGCTCGTAGGGATTGTGATCTGTTTATGTGGAGCATGTCCAACAGCTCTGGGTTTGACATAGCTTTGTATGTTAGGCAGAGGTCACCTCTGGGTAGGCGGTATGCGACACAATCTAGCTGTGGTTTTGTGAGACAGTCTGCATAGGGCATCTGTTTGAGGCCAGTATTGAGGTATGTCTGTGTCCTTTCCAGTTGCTGTAGATGTCTTGTGAGGTACATACCACATGTGGCATTGTACTCTATAATGGGTTTTATGTGTGATGAGTAGATGGGAACACTGACCTATTTTTCCCTGGATGAAACATCTTTTGTGATGACATGTGCCACGTAGACAGATGACATGACTATTGTGGCACTGTGATTATCAAAGGGGAGACTACTGTCCACCTGTGTGCCATGGTCTCTTATCAGTTAAGTGTTATGTAGACTACCACCTATGTGGTAGTTAATGGGTACAGAGTTTTTGCAAGAAGGGATGCCAATGCAGTGCCAACATTGAGCTTGAATCTTGTCACCAGGAATCTGTTGCAGTAAATATGACCCTGCCCCCCCTTTCTCTCTCTCTCTCTCTATATATATATATATATATATATATATATATATATATATATATATATGTATATACACACACACACACATACATATAAACATCCATTGGTGTACATATAGCTATACATATAGGCACATATACAGTCCACCTTTCATGGTGGGAATATCAATTATGCGAAGGTTGTGAAGTATACAGTTCTGTCATAATATTGCACAGTGTTGTGCGGAATGCATTGAAGGTGCTCTCAGCCCATGTAGCTTTAGCAGGCCTCACTGGCTGCAACACTGCAAACCTGACGAATCATACCCACAGCGTTTAACCACCACATGTCATATACCAGCACTGTATGCTGTCTTGTTTGCCACACACTGCAACCTACACAGAAATATGCACATAACAACCTTCAACAACATATATATGTCCACCCTTCACAAACCGTTGCAGTATGTCCCTTGCTCTATGCACATGTACAGATGCTAATATATCTGACACAGACAGATCTCTTCATATGTGTGTGCCATACACACACATTGTCCACACTGTTGTAAGTTCGTGTACCTCATGGCTGACCTGTTGGGCCTTGCTGCAACATGAACAGGTGTCACATGTGAGCATACAGTAATATTAGAGGGTGTATATACAGCTGTAAATGCTAGATTAGCATACTAGCCTGGTACAGCTGTTGCCAATGCTAAGCTGCACATTAATATGACTATCATGCATTTGTTACTCTGTCACATCCATGTTTATATAACTGTATGCCCTACTCCCCCAAACAGACATTGTACACACTACTGTACAGAACACAGATAACATGGATCTGATGTTTGACATTTAATGCTAAACTACATATGTCACAGTCATATCCCACTGCACACAGCTACACACTGATTTCTCCATGCCAGTAGTTATGCAGGGCATCTGTGCATAGATACGTCCTGCTGCCACATATGGATGATTCAAACTATGTAGAGTACTCTTCAAAAACATCTACTACATGCCAGTAAATACATAGCTGTTACATACCTTTCCTTTGTGTTTGTATTTGTCAGTTCCGTGTGTTTTGTAATTAATTTTTTTTATATCTTTTTATATCTTATTTTTTCAGTATATTTCTTTTTTTAATTTTTTTTCAATATATTATTTTTTTAATATATTTTTTTTTATCTTTTTTTTGTTCAATATATTAATTTTTTTTTCAATTTTTTTGATCTTTTTTCTTTTTTTCTGTTGCTGTTGTCTGTGTGTCTCTCTCTCTCTCTCACTCTCTCACTCTCTCTCTCTCTGTACCTGCAATAAAATGATTGCATGTGTGGACAGCAAGTACAGCCTGCTTTTATAGGTATCTGCACATGTGCATGTGATGGCCTTTGCACCAATTGGTGGCCACCATTTGGCAATTGCATGCAGCCTGCTGTGTGGTACTTGCAGTACTCACTGTCATAGCAACCCAATGCTATAAATTGCAAAGTCAGGTAGGCATAGCCCTTTCAGCTTTCCAAAGTGGAGACCATGCTTGTTTGCTGTGGACACCGTTGTGTAAGTCAGAAGGTTGGTATACTTCTTATATCTGATGCTAGGGGTGTAGCCAGTGATTTGAATGTTGTACTCAGACCTGAATGTTGCCACTTCCAGTACACAGTTGTCAGTGAAAAATTGTACTTACCCCTACAAATGCTAACACAAGATACATGGGAGTATGTAGTTTCCTTTCTACTTATACAATTAGCTGCCATACATATGTAGTTACAGAGATGTTTTCATGAACTGTTTGTGAACTGCTATACTGTGAATATTAATGTACTCACTAATGCACAGTTTGTGCTTTTTATTTTGTTAACATTAGCACAGGATGCTCATGAAAACTGGACAATTCCAGTACTGAGTATGCCTACCTACATCCTTGTTGGACCTTGAACACACTGGTATTTTGTACATTTGGGTGGGGATTGTCCTGCTATGATACTGTGTGGGGGTTGTAAAGTGATGCTGTAACATTATTTACTGCTAGAATGTCTGGTTCTATTATCACAGTCATGTAGTACAATTCCACAACAACTGCTGGTAAAGTTCCACAGAAAAGGTTTTATGTTATGGCATTCCTATCTTTCCTTTACATTCACTCATTCTGATGCATGATATGTATATTTCAGCAATGACCTGCTGTATATCTACTGTGGCTTAGTGGTACTTCATGCAGTCTAGTGTGTCCAGGGTCTGAGGTTCAAGACTGACAGTGGTGTTTTATTTTGCTGCTAAGCAGAACAAGGGCCCTCATATGTAGGGTGCCTAAGGCACTTTTAAGCAGTTGTAAGCGGGTTTGCGTGGGTTTGACTGAAGCTTAGCAATACTTAGCTAATTGCACACAAGCGCACACTCGCGCAAACCAGCTAACCACTGCTTAAAAGTGCTTACTCCCGGTAAACCCCACGCTCATTTCTTTGAAAGAATGGAAAATGGGGAGATAGGACAGTGGTGAAAAAGGCTCACAAAGAGGAAAAGACAGTAGGGAAATCAGCTAGGGATGTGCAGGTCAAGTGTAGGGAAGGTCCATAGCTGCCCATTTCTTTAACAGCAACAGCTGTGCATATACTAGAAATTTGGAGGGAAATTTGAAACCTTCCTCCCCTGAGAGAGGGGTGAGGACAACAAAGTATATTGTACTGCCAATTAAATTTCAGTTTATGTGTCCAGCGGACATGTGTGCAAAATGGGCAGCTATGTATGGGGCGTAATTTTTTTGTGGGAGCAGATTGCCCTTTTTTTTTCAGGTGAGAGTGGAATGTGGGGTAGGGGAAGTAGGTATATTTGGGGAGGTAGGTTAGGGAAGTAAACAGACAAGACAAACAAGATGCATACAGGGGTGGAATATCACACATAGGGTGGGTGAACACCATTGACGGGAAAGGATGTTTGAAAATCGCAAGCTCATGAGCCCGCAGATGGCAACAGTGAAACTGAAATCCCCACACATGGGCAGTCACCGCTGCACCTTCACAGCCCAGAGGGTGGCTGTGCTGGGGGCTGCGTAGGAGGGGCATGCTCACCCATGAGTTGTGCCACTCTTGCCTTGAGCTGGCATAGAGGATCAGCGACTTAATGCTGGATCTCCCTATGCACCACAGCCCAGACCATTCAGAGGGTGATAGGTGGCCCTCCTCCAGCCACGCTTGCATGTGGGGATGAGCTCCATCCCCTGCAGTGCTTCCACCCAAAGGTGGCACAGAGCCAATGGAGGAGGAGTTCCCAGGCTGGAAACTGGACCTGCTGGTGCCAGGTGCGATCGCCAGCTGAGGTGGGACAGGTGAGACCGCTGGGACCGGCCTTTCCATACATTGTATGTTTAGGAGGATTTAATGACAATATGGGTTGGTAACAGCCAACAGCATTCCAAATTAGTTGTAACAGCATGCAATAATATTCCCATTAACCCAACACACCAGAGTTCCAACAGATGAACAGCAAGCATAACACATGCATATATAAAACAACAGTAGACATTTCAACAGCGTGCAGGATTGATTGGTGGCAATAGGCCACCAAGATTGTGATGTTTGAACAGGGCACATGAATCAAAGTAAATGCAGATATTTATAAACCAATAGGACATATGTCCCAACAAATGTTTTGAGATTAGACATACCCATTGAGGTGTAGAATTGCATTGTTTATGCACATACAGTAGGGTGTAAAAAGATACCGCCATTAACAACTTATATGTACTTATAGTTTACACTACATTTTTATTGACTGCAGGTATATATCCCCTAAATGTATTATTACACTAGGCAAAGTCCATTAAGTTCTGAAATGGGTTTTGCTAGTTCCTTATATAACTGACCTGTATCTGACATACAAACTGTCCAGGATGCAGATATTACTGCTACGTATTTATATATTTTATTTATATTTATATATCTACATATCTGGATGTGTTCAGGTGACATTATCAGTTAAATTTCTACAGCCCCCTACATTTCTAGCAGCACACTGACATTTCGGGGGAACACATTAACAAGCTACTCATGTGCTAGATTTACCTATACATGCCGGCCATAAACAGACAGTTGAGGACTGTATATATGCTTAACAGCTACTGTCACTCCCTTCATCCACTTTATATGTGCCTACCCAAGTGTGGGCTGACTGAGCTTAACACAACAGTACTATTTCTATAATGCAAGGGTACAACAACATATCGAAGAAAGTGACACGGACACACTCCAGGAATTATACCTTTATTAATTACATTACACACTTTTGTAGTGGCTCTCTCATTTATTTGATATATCAGTGCATGCAGAATACTTTTATTGAAGACATATTATACCTTTATTAATGGGTTACAACACCTTTTCATGCTCTCTCACTTATTTTATATTACAGTACATGCAGAGAAATTATTCAAGACTTAGTATACCTTTATTAATGGGTATCGACACACTTTTTCAGGCTCTCTCACTTATTTTATATAACAGTACATGCAGAATAATTACTAACCTGCCTGGTGGCACAGCCTTAGCAGCCTATCTGCATAGGCTTGCTGATTCGCAGCACGGACACCTGCAGCTATGAAGTAAATGAAGAGATATTCAGACATACCTATCCAAAATATAGACTACAATAGCAATTCTTACATACTTCATTCCATAGCTACATACTCAGTAATGGGGCAATTTCCTTTTCACGGGCCTCCTGTATCCACTTGTTCAGTCAGTCCTCCTTGCTTCTCTTCAGGTCTGAGTAGTGGTGTCTGATCTGCTCACCAGTCCAAGGGACACCTGTGGAACTGGTGAGATCATGTGCTAGACGATTCCAGGCTTCCACTTTGTACTCATTGCCTTGAAACTGGCCTTGCAGGAGTCTTGCATCATGATGATGGACGAGGAGCCAAACCATTACTTTTGACTCCTCAATGCCCCACCATTGCGGTCGAAAACGAGAGCCCTGGGATGGGAGCTACAACCAGTTATGGTAATTATTCCCGCCTATGGAGCTTAAATATGCCTCATTTCCTGCACTTATTTGTGATTGGCCAGTTTTGAAAAATCTCAGCTAAAAGAAAACTTGCTTAGCAATGGGTAATCTTCCATTGATATGTATGAGTGTGTTGGAAGTGCATCCATATGAAAAGCTGTCATGACTTAGTGGTTTAGTACTGTGATTATGGTGCACAGTATCCCCGGTTCGAGGCCTGTCATTGCTTTTTATTTTAGTACTGGCCAGACCGGCTGGGAGGTGTGGCTGTGTTTAGCCGACTTTGCTCAACTTTGCCTAACGTTGCTCGATGTTGCTCTACGTTGCCCAACATTGCTAGTTAGCGTGGTGCGCAGCTCTGCACAAACATGTTTTGTTTGCGCTAGTTGGCATGATGCGCAGCTACGCGCAAAGTCGTTGCACTAGTTAAAGCAGTGCTAAGCTATGGGCAATTATTCTTAAATGTGCTTAATACTGGTAAACATTGCTTAGCAGTGCTTCACATTGCTTAACATATGTTACTTATGCATTCATCAGTATGCATGACCGTTTCACCTTCTGATATATATATATATATATATAGATATATATATATATATATATATATATATATATATATATACACACATATATAAAATATTGTTCACTACTACATAGGCCATTTCAATTCATTTTACTAAAATTTAAAAGGTAAATGTCAGGAATTAGTTTATGCACAGATTTCATACAGAAAATGGAATGGGGAGTGGTGGGACTCAAACCAGGAATGCCTCCTCTTTGTGTGAAGGCTCTACCACTACGCTACTGCTATTTGCTTTAATTTACATATAAATAGTTTATTATCCTCTTCGATGTCTAAACTGCTAACTGTAACTAAGCAATGGGCAAACCCGCACACACATGCGCAAATACGGACAGCTATATCGGGAATAATAAAAAAAAATTGTTTTACATTTTATTTTATTTGTACAGGGGTTTTGAATGTGGGGGAGTATAGTGTTGGGGATATACACATTTAAGCGGACTCGCTCATGTCTGGTGACATTTGCAGATTAAGGCACTTGCAGGGGCGTGGATATTTGGACTGCTCGGCAGTCTGACACACCCCCTGCACTCGTGCACACTCCATGTTAGCCTTAGAGTTGAGTCAGCGCACCCTCATGAATATGTATGGCGCACTGACATCATATTCTTAGGCTGCAGTTTCCGTGTAAGACTTATTTAGTCTTACACGGAGGATTACTGAATCCTGGCCAGTGTCTCTAAATTAGAAAAGAAACTAAAGTTAGATTTCATTCCATGCAGTTTCTTACTCTTCTGTTAATCTTACAGTCCCTCTAGTGCCCGCTTCTTGTTTCAAATGAACTTTTCATTCCTTTACTTCCACCTGAAGGAAAGATAAGTCTGAGCAACTCATCCATCTAGCATATTATGGTCCTTTGTTAAGAATTATTTAGATTCTTTACATGAGCAGAACAAAAATAGCCTCTGAAAATGTTAATGTGATCCTATGCATTTTCAAGTCCATGAACAAGTTGTTAGTTCTTCTGCATATTCACTTACAGTCCTTACTAAGTTAAGATTTCTAGTCCTGTTCAATACCATTGTAGTCTAGTCAGTAGATATCTCAGATGAACATAGCTTTTCTCTCATCCATAGATCAAGCTCACTTTGAAGTTTTCTGTGTTGCCACCCACCATAGACAATAAACCATAAACTCCACCTATTATAATTGCTTATTTCGTATGCGCTAATACCGTGGTTCACCTTGGATTCTGAAATGTCATATTGTAAGATTGTGTTGCGTTTTATACCTGCTCACTAGTTCTAGTTGATTATAAGCTCTCTGCATTACAGCTATCTCTGTGACCACTGATACCTCTTCGACAAGTCATTCTTGATGTATATGATAATTTCCTTGGCTGTTTATCTATCTGAACAGAGCTCATATTAATTTCATAGTTAAGTGCTAGGCTAGCTGCCTTTGCAGGCCATTTGAAGCATAAACCTTCAAAGGAGAGAATAAAACCCTGCACCTTATGTCTAATGAGGTAAATACCATTATGCCAACCTCCTGCAATTATGTGATTTTTAAATAATGTAAGAGCTAGGGATATTTTCAAGAGAATAGTTCTATTAAAACTTCAAGTCTGCAGTTATACTTGTAAATATACTCAAAGAAAGGCAGCAATGAAAGTGAACAGAAAAATATAGATACAATTTTTCTACTTTTTTTCAACAACAGTTTATGCTTTATAATACTGCTTTTTTGAATTTCCTGATTCACCAATTCAAAGCTTTTTGAGGTTGCAGCTTTAATTAAACATTTTAATTAGAAAATGCAGTTTGCATTTATATTATAGTTTAGTGTATCTATGAAACAGGAATGCCATGAGTCATTCATTCTTCAGAAAAACTATATGTTAGATATTTTGCTGTATTCGCTAATGTCAGACTTCTGGCACTTCTTAATTATCACTTGTAAATACTACAGAAGGTCGACATTACATTTTGTTCCAGGAACAAAAAACAGCATTTAGATACAATTTCTATTAAACCCCCTTGAGCATACAGTTGTAGAACATTCCAAAATCCAAGTACAAAGATTTAAAGAGAGGGAAGAGTACACTTTCTTAGAAAATATGATAAAAAGGAGACTCTCTTCATTGCCAGGCTTTCTTATCTAGTCGAAGCCTTAATCTTTCATGCAGTGATATGCACATACAATATATTAACTGCACAAACAGATCAGTCTACATGTACATAGCAGTAGCACCCAAATTATTTTAAAAACGGCTCTGTTATTCAAGCTATTTCTCAACTACCATACCCTCCATCATACTTTGACTTGGCCTCAGTCAGTTCTAATATATTATCCATGATCAGTCACATGATTACTGCTTCATCCATGGTGCTTTCCTGATTTCACTAAGGCACCATATGCACTAGAGTCCTCAGATTTTTATTTGAAAGGCTTTCATAAGCACTTTTTTCCTACATCTCTCAATATGATGATTATCTAGCTATACGAGAATGATTACAAATACATGTTGAATGTATGTCTGAAGTCCTGAGATCCCTGGGTAACACTACTTGGAGACATGAAGTACCAGGAAGCATCCTTATAAGAAATGCTTGCAAAATAGTTCATTAATATCCCCCACAGCTCCATCCTACCATTAATAAAGGTCTGTAGAGATGTTCAGGGCATGGTATAATAAACCTCTTTGACCTTGTCTTGTGTATTTCTATTTGATCTTCTTTCTTTTGCTAGTATGATTACTTTCAACACTTGCCTATTCCACTTCTAAAATATATAACTAAAAAATAAGTGATGAATTTCTTCTGAACATGACCTGTTAATGCAGATCAGTCACAGCAAAGATTAAGAATCTGCAATTCATTAAAATTGCAAGTGACAGATTTTAATAAAAAAATAACTAGATACTTGCAAGGACAAAAGAATATACCTCTCAAAAGGTTTGCAAAAGGATTTACAGTACAGTATTCTTCTTCCTTCCTTCATTTCTTTCTTTCTTTCTCTTTCTTTCTTTCTTTTTTTCTTTCTTTCTTTCTTCCTTTTTACCCCCTTCTCTACATCTGATGGACCTTTCTGATGGTTTGTCCTCCTGCAATTATTTGATCCATTTATTCTGAGGAGACAGAGACAAGTATCCTTGAGCTAGATAGCAGGCCTTTGGCTTATGAATTCTTGTCTGGGAACCCCTAATAGTCTATCCATTTGCCTGGCTGTAAGAGTTAGGCTTTGGGCAGGGTATCGGTAAATTGGTCGCTCTGAGCAGCCTATCCTTAGGTTGCTGCTTGCAAACTCAGCAGAGAAGCAGGGTGTGTTCCCATATCTATGCATGTGTTTGTACATTCAGGCATGCACACTCACACACACACACACACACACACACACACACACACACACACACATGCACACATGCACACAGACACACAAAAACACACGCACATACAAACACATGCACACACACAAACACGTGCACACACATGCACAAACATACATGCAACATATATACACACACACGCACACACACACACACACACACACACACACACACACACACACACACACACACGCACACACTCATTTCCTGACTCAACAGAAAGTCTCTGCCTGCTGCAGCATGAGCTAACACAGCCTGTAAGGATTGGTGATACACCTTGTCACAAATTAGTGTCACCAGTACCACAACCTCGCCATCATCTTTCCAATAAAAGATGAGTGCACTGACTTCAGACACATAATCTCATTGTCTTCAACTATCCCATCAGAAAACAGTACCATTAAACAAACACAAGTTGTCTGGGCTGTAGCTACAATTTTGCCTTCTGTGCCATTTGGCCAGATACAATTCAGCAGTCTGACTAGGGCTTCAGAAGGGGTCTACTTTATTCCTGGATAAGCCGAAGTGCTCAAATACAACTCATGCGAACCATAATGAGCGAAACACGAATATGTTGAATGCACTAATCTGCGAAATTTGAAATCTCAGTCTCTCATAGATGGCCAACCCAACTGCCTGCAACATACTGCCTACCTAAACACAGTAAAAAACAACACATAAACACACTAACCAAAGCCCTACTTGTAACCCTAAAGTAAAGCACCAAAACCCTACTTCTAGCCCTACATTAAACCCTACATACACAACTATCTATGCACTATCCTTAACTCCTCCCTAACCCTAAGGTACGTAACTACCGCACACTTACCCTACTGAGCTATACCCAAACAAACTAAATATTCCACACACATACACGTAACAAACCCTACACTAAACCTTACATATATTACCTACCTATGCACTTACCTTAACCCGCACCCTAACCCTAAGTTCTGTAACTATCGCACACTTACCTTACGAAGCTATTCCACAGACAGGCCAACTATGCAAATTCGATATTTCCACTTTTGTGGTTTAGTGCGGTCGACGTACTCATGTTTTGCTTGTTATGTGTCGTGCAGATTGTATTCGAGTGATTTGGCTTTCGCCGGAATAAAGTAGACCCCTTAAGAAGTCTGAGTGGACATAATTTATCAAGTAAGCAAACCTTGATAACATTGATATTCCTTTACAGCTCTGCTTCTTCATTCAAAAATGTGGAAAAATAGTGTCACAATGCAGAAATATACAAGGCCAGGGTGTAGCAAAATGTTTCAAGATAATTTGAATATCAGAGGTTGTATTATTGTTTTTGAATCTTTCATGTCAATACATAGCAATTCCAGCTACAGCTGCAACATCTAAGTCAGCCGAGAAAACTTGCAAAGGTTCTGATAGCATACATAAAGCACAGTATAGTTTCACTGCCCCTTGTTATGATTCACAAGAAAGTCAGCATGTCTGCATTTTCGAGGGTGAATGAGTGATACTTATCTCTGAACTCTTAGAAACATTTGTTCAATCAGATTTTTGGACTCCAAGACATCAAAACTGGACTGTATAAGGTCATGAACTCAGTTGTCATCTTCTGATTTAAATAAGTCTGGGTCTTGTCATACGTGTGCAGGCTCTGCTCTGCTGGATATGGGTGTTAAGATAAAATGCATGAGAACAAATTACCTGTTATTTGTGGGACTCATGTTCTAAGATTTGTCTTTGACATTTTTTTTCCTCAAAATTTTTTTTATTTTTCAAATATATTTGAATGAGTTCCATAGTATTTTTACATAAGATCTTAAATAACTATGTACACTATTTACATTAGCTTGACACTATAACAGATCTTAATGTATACAGGCACTTTATAAGCATGCCCAATCCATTACCAGAGTGCCTGATCAATTATTGTAGAGTGTCAATCAACAATAAGACTTTCTCCCAAGGGTTGTTGATAAATGGCTTTGGATAAACTCTTAGTTCTTTAATTTTAATTTCCAATAATGCTGTGGTCTTCAGTAGGCTGTAGACGTCTTCCAAAGTTGATATTGTGCTTGTATTCCATATTCTTGTTATATACTTCCTTCAAATTGCAAGTATAGTCTATGCTAGATACATGTCTGACCTATTCAAATGAGGACCTTCATTCACATTTAATAATACAAGAGCTTTAGTTAAATAAAATGATTCATTAAATAAAGCTTGTAGAAAGTTATTAATGCATTCCAAAATGGCCTAATTTTAACACAGACAAGGAAAATGTGGTTCCAATCAGCATTCTGTACTTGCTCACATCTTTAACATATTCCTTTTATGGAAGAACTCATTTTACTGATTCTGTCTGCGGTTAAGAATGCTCTGAGCAAGCATTTCCAAATAAAAACTTTCCAGTATTGTGTAAATGATGTATATTTTATTGATAATAAGATATTTGTTTTAATATCTTCAGTTAACTGTATTGAGTGTCCTTTTGTTATATATTTCCAATATGAGGTTTTTGGGTGTTGTTTATAGTTCATCAATATTTTGTAAAATTTTGAAATACTGTTTCCCATGTCAAAGTCATTATATATGATTTCATATATGTATTTCGTAAATTTAGGTATTTCTTTAAATTAAGAATTGTTAGTTAGTTTACTTAAATCTTGCAAATATGACAGAATACTCTGTAAAGTTAACCAGTCCTGTTGTGGAATTTTGTATGTTGTTTTTATTACTTGCATATCTAAAACTTTTAGTTCTTTGATACATTGGAGCCAAGTACCAAATCCTTTCTGTTCCCGGGAATTAATAATTTCTCTATATATTTTAGGTGGAAAGTTCTTTGTGACTATAAATGGTGCTAAAAGATCAAAACAGATTTTTAAATCTATATTTGCATTAATAATTTTCCTAAATGAGTCAATGTAATAATTAATCATATGAGTTTTAGAGGGTTTAGTTGTGTTATGCTGCATACTAATATATAATATGTGCCATGGCAAGTTTTTTTAATCTATTTGAATTTTTTTTTTTGTAAATCAAATCCATTTATTGATATTACAGTTAGTAATTCTTTCCAATTTGCAGAGTAATTTGGAGTTATCTAATCTGAGATTGTTTTAGATATTGATACTTTTATATATGTTTCTATATCAGGAAAGCTTAATCCTCCCTGTTTCCATGGTCTGATATGATGTATTAAAGCTATTCTTTTTCTTTTGGGAAACCATAAACATTTTATTAGGCATGAATTTATTTCTTTAAGTATATTCCTTATTCATAACAGTTGTATTGCCAAGGCTATATATAGGATATTGGGCAGTAAAACCATTTTTATTAACTGTATTCTATCTTCAAATGTTAATATTATTTTGTTTCATTTTTCCTCAGAGATTTTAATTGTATTGATGATATTATTGTAGTTTCTTGAGGCTAATTCATTATTATCCTTGCATAACTCAACTCCTAGATATTTTAAGGTAGATTCTTGTTTCCGTACAATGTGATCCCCCTTAGTCTGCAGTTCTTTTTCTTATTTAAATTGATTTTGATTTATTGAACTGGAGTCCTGAAGTCATGTGAAATTTGTCAATTAATATATCTAATTTTTCTAATCTTTCTTTTGTATTAGATAATGTTAGTAATATGTCATCAGCAAATAGCATTACTTTAGAATTGTATTGTTCATAAACATATATTCCCTTCATTTTTTTATATTGTTATGAATTAAATCTGCCAATATTTCAATAAACAGAGCAAACAGAATTGGTGACAAGGGACATCCTTGTTTAGTGCCTTTTGTTATATGTATAGATTCAGAGGTAAAAGGACCTAACTTGACATATGTTAAAGTATTTGTATATATATTCTTTAGGAGATGAACAAAGGATGCAGGAAATTCAAATAGCATTAGGATTTTGAATAAACAGTCCTGATTTAGGGAATCAAAGGATTTCTCTATACCTAACTCAGTTATGAGTGTTTCTTTATTTTCTTTATTAACATAATCTATAAGATAAATTATCCTTTTAATATTGCCATGTGTGTGTCTATGATATATAAATCCAGTTTGATCATTATTTATTGTTTTAGATAGTGGTATTTTCATTCTGTTAGTTAATATTGCCATAAATATCTTATAGTCATTATTTAATAATGATACAGGTCTATATGAGGTACAGAGGTTTGAGGATTTTTTTTTCCTTTAGGATTGGTGTGATTAAGGAATGTCTCCAAGAAGGTGGTATTAAATCTTGTGACTGAATTTCTAATAGAGTTTTATGGAAGAGGGATAGTATGTTTGAAGGTAAAAGTTTATATATTTCCATAATTATGTAATCTGTACCTGGAGCTGTATTATTTTTACCCTCTTTTACTGTATCAGTAATTTTTTTTGTAGGATGTGGGTGCTTACAGATCTAGTTTTAAAATTTCTTTTTTTTTTATATTAGAACATTTTTCATCTAGATTTAATTGAACAATATGTATATTTTCTTTTTTTTGGATATGTTCCATATAGAGATTTCTATAGACATTAAGAATGTCACCTATATATGAGACATTTTCCCTTTCTTTTCATGGAAGATACTTTTAATGTTATTAGCTTTTGATTGTATTTTGATTCTTGTGGATAAATTATGTAGATATTTGGGAGAAGTGGCCAAGGAATTCATTTTTAGTTTTTTCTAAAGTGAAACTAGTTTTATATGTTAGATTTTTGTTGTATTTATTGTTTAATACTTCTATTTTCCTTTTCATCTCCAAATGATTTTGATTTTTTCAGTATTTTCTGACAAACGTTTTGATTGTAGATCTAATAATTCAGCATCCCATTCTCTGATTTTTTTTATACCAAGTTAGGATTTTACCATATATGTAAGCTTTTAATGAGTCCCATATCATTATTTTATTTATCTTTGTGGTGTAAATAATATCTAAGAAGAACTGTAATTCAGATAATAACCAGAGTTTGAACGCTTTAATTTTAGTTATATATGCTGGAATTCTAGAGTTAAAGATTAATGGTTTGTACCCATTTTGAAGTTTTAGTATCAATGAATTGTGGTCTGGCAGGGAGTGATTGAGAAATTAATGATTTTACAGTGTAAGTCATGGGCAGCAAATATTTTATCTATTCTAGTTCGGTTACTAAATCTGTGATCTTGATGGTAAAACAACAAAGATTTATCTTCTTTAAATTTGAAAATATCTACAAGATTAAATGACTCGACCCACTTGTTTAAAGCTTTTGATACAGCAGATGTACGCAGTGTTTTTTATTTGTAGTTTCAGAAATATCAAATATACAGTTAAAATCTCCACCTAATATTAAGTTGCCTTTATAATTATTGGAAATGAAATCCAAGTGATTTTTAACAGTTCATATTCCGATGCCTGGGAACCAGCATAGATTGGCTAGGCTCCATATTCTGTTATTATATTTAACTATTACTAATGTCATAAGGCCTTATTTATCTTCATACTTATAAATGATTTCTGGGTTAATCACATTTGGTTTCCATAAAATAGTTACCCCTTTTGTCTTTGTCTTATAAATGGATTGCGCCAATATCATATATTCCTTAGGATTCCATTTGTAATTGTCATTTGTTTTGAAATTAGTTTCTTGAAGAAAGACAATTTGTGCTTTGTTCAGTTTCAAATATTTCAGTAGATTTGATCTATTGCTACGATTGTTTAAGCCATTGGTATTTAAAGATAATAAAGTTAAATCCATCTTAGGTTATTTAGACTATGTATTTTTTTCTTTATTCTGACTATTAAATATTTTCCTCTGATAACTATAAAGTATATGTTTCAGCTTTTAAAGGAAATTATCAGTTTTATACTTTGAGTGTTTACCAATAAAGTAATGTTTTGGTCAGGCATACTAAAAATGTTTTTGTGATATAACATATTTAAATTAATAAATGTTAACAAAACTAAAATCCACACTAGCCATGGAATGAAAATCATTCCTAATATGATGGATAAACCTAAGTCTATCAGATTATCACTCATACCTTGACAATGCAGAACATCTGAGCTCCATAAATTGAATTATCATATGGAGAATATTTGTAATAGGAATAAGCAATATTTATATTATTTTGAGCAGATATAGTACTATTGTATATTAGAATTCTAATACAATATAAATGTCTACTTATTGTATAAGCAATTAATATTTACATGAAAGATAGATGACAAGCAATTCAATCATAGTAAAGTAGGATATCATATATAAAACCTCAGTAAAAGATTACAGCACACAGTTATTTAACATAGTCACCCTTATTGATGAAATTTTTCAAAAATTTTACTTAATATAAATAGATGGTAATAATATTTATACCTAATGTTTAGAATACAATGCATTTTACTGGATATATCAGAAGTTATATTTCATTGTTTGCCAGCATTTAAGTAATCACTTTGTTGCTAACTTACTTAAAGCATCAAGTTTGTTTTATGTGAACATTGATGAAAGTTAGTGCATTTTAATTATCAATGCATCCCTCTTTTCCCCATTTCCTACACATAAGGATTTTCATACCTGTCATTTCTTAGTATAAAATAAGTGAAATTGTAGGTTAAAAACAACACATTCACTTATTGTGACTAATGATTACAAATTCCCTTTCCATATTCATAAATTTCCATTTTATGGCATATACGGAAAGTTTTTAGATTTAAATGGCAACATTTTATTTTGTATAATCAGCAAAGGTTAAACTGAGTGATTGTTGTCAATGTAATAATATTTGTTCAGAATATGATAGTTACATTCTGTGGCATTTCAAGTTCAGGCTTCTATTGTTTCTCTTGAACAACTTTATCAGTTTGATGTCATGTATAAAACATTAGTTACCTTGGTAACCATTTAAGTATTATATATGGCCAAGATGGGTTACAAAAACTACAATTCAGCAATTACTTGACTTGTTATGCATATTTGCGTATATAAGAAAATCATCATGATTGCCCTTGTTGTTCAATGTAGTGTATGTCATTTATGACAAGTTAAGACAGTAGTGCTATTATACACAAGCTCATGTTATTAAATCCTGTCTTTAATATCTAAATTCAGCACAGTTTTTGGTTTGTAGTTAAATTTGGTGGCTTTTGCAGTGCCCACCCCACTGTAGATTTGATCTAGGACACTCCCCCAGTCCCATCTCTTTACCGCATTCTACCTAATAAACCCTTTCTGCACTTGCTTTTAGTCCTTTTTAATTTAATTGCATTTTTCAAACTGTGTGTGGTCTAATATTGCTACATACTCAAGAGTGCTAGCTTGCACTGCTTGTGAATTGTTTTTACTACTGTTTTTGCTACTTTTCTGTAAAAAAAAAAAAAAAAGAACAAAAACTGTAAGCCTGTTTCCTACCTTTCCTGTAACTAGTGTTCCAGATACAGATTTGCTGTATCCAGGACTGTTTGTAAGCTTCTGAGACCCCCAAGCCTTTTTGTGTTGGAGGGAAGCCTTCTAGCTTATCAGTGGGAGTGGTAAGCATTAGGTAACCTGTCTACCACATAAGGAGTGGTTCTGGCCCAGAATTTGTAGTTATTGGCCATTTGGGCAATCTTCCATCTCTCTCAACTTTCTGATTTGAAAACCAGCATTTGCACTTGTTTCTGTCCTGCAACTCATCTAGTGCAGATATAGATTCTTAGTTTAAACACTTAAATTTGCTTATTCATGCTCAGCACTTGTTCAGAACTTGTAAGCACTAAATAAGCTACTAATTACTATAGCACTCAATCTTCCTCATTACCTAGAGGAAAACAGTTTTTATACTTACTTTTCTCACTAGCGTTGAGAAAAACAGCTCTTGTACTCACTTTCCTCACTTATCTAGAGGAAAATAGTTTTTATTCAGGCATGTCCAAGGGTCAGCTCCCAGTGTTCTCCTCTGTCTATCTGATGAATCTGGGCATCTTGAGGCAATGCAGAAATTGCCTCATGTACACAGACAACCCTCTCCTCCTACCACCCAACACTACAACCTGTGAGAGATGCACTTATCTAGCCAAACTGGAGGTAAAGCTCTCTCCAACCAAGACTGAACCTGACAGTCATGAGGAGAAGGTAAACATTTGCACCACACCACACTCATCACATAGTCTCACTACGTCTTCACCACCAAAATCCACACACAGAAACTCAAAAACATTTGCAGAGGCTCTCAATAATAATAATATGCCTAAGCAACAGAGACCTCCAAAGCAGAAACACAAGCAACCTCCATCCCCCAACTAAACCCAAATGACACATAGCCCACAGACTCAGTGTGCCACTCAAATGCAGCCAATAAGGAAAACAACATACCCAACACACTAGTCATAGGTGACTCTATAGTCAGGCACACTGATGTCCCACTCACCAGGCTAAACAAGGAGAAGGTTACTGTCAGCTGCCTGTCGGGTACCAGGATCCGCCACATAACCCATGCACTCAGGTCACTCCACAACAAGTACAAATATGACTCTGTCATTGTCCATGTTGGTGTGAATGACCTGAGATGTACCTCCCTGGACTACATGAAAAGAGACATGGAAGAGCTCTCCGATCTTGTAGCCCAGGCAGGTATGACCCTAGCTCTGAGTAGCATTCTGCCATCGCCCTGAATGATACCGCAGTACAAGGACAAAATGATTGACTTCAACAATTGGCTAAGCTTCTGGTGTCATTCTAAGGGGATCCAGTATGTGTCTGCTTGGGATGACATGGTCAGTGCAGTGACTGAGACCTGGTTTAAGGCTCCAGACAGCACCCCTGCACTACCAGGCTATAACTCATACCACACTTTTCAGCCATGTAACCTGGACTGAAATACCAAAGGTGGGGGTGTGTCCATATTCATTAAGGATATCCACACCTCCAGGCTAGTTGCTCAGCATAATGCATCCGAGGTTATTGAAGTGCAACTAACTCTTGGCAAAACTGCAATCCAAATTGTAGCTTGCTACAGATCCCCCACCATGCCCCAGGATTCCCACTCCTCTTTTCTTGATGTA
This sequence comes from Protopterus annectens, assembly GCF_019279795.1. NCBI lineage: Eukaryota > Metazoa > Chordata > Ceratodontiformes > Protopteridae > Protopterus > Protopterus annectens. The sequence continues at coordinate 1,445,806,849 of NC_056737.1, forward strand.
CTGGAAAATATTAGGGTTCAACCAAACACTCTAATAATGGGCAACTTCAACTACCCCACCATTAACTGGGAAAACTACTCATGTACCAACTCCTTAGTGCAAAGCTTTCTGGAATTCATAAACTCCAATGCCCTAGATCAACTTATCCACACCCCCATCAGGGGCAATAATATCCTAGACCTAGTCATTACCAACTTGAGTGACCGGTGTTCCACACCTGAAGTCAACTCCTCGTTGGTCCGATCCAACCATAAGCTAATCACCCTTGATATCCACATCCCACCCCCACCCCCCATTAAGGAAAACACAGTAAAACATTTCTCCAAAGCCAACTTCATGCTTCTTAAGACAGAAGTAGTGAACTTCATGACACCCATGCAGATGGACAATACAGTTACAACTGCTGACTCCTACACAAATGCACTCTATAAGCACTTACATGAGTACATGGATTGTGGTATCCCAAACAGAACCAAGGCGCTATCCTTCAAAAAAAGGAAGCCAATCTGGTGGTCCCCTGCCATAAAGAAACTGTACAACAGAAGGAAGAAACTCTTGCAAAAGAGAGTAAAATCCCATGAGTGGAGGAGCTCCCTGGTCAGCCTCAGTAAGAAGCTGAGATCCCTTATAAGATCCTCCAAAGCTAGCGACAAAAATAAAATCGCCACTAATTCCAAGGACAACCACAAAGCATTCTATAGCTATGTCAAGAATCTCAATGAGAACACCCATATCTGCTCTGAGTTACAGCAGAAAGGCACGAAAATTGCAGAACCAACTGATATTGCCAACATCCTGGCAGATAGGTTCAGTGCTAACTTTACCCCCCCCTCACACCCTAAAGGGCCCATATCTATACAGGAAGAATGCAGAGTCCCTGTAATCACAACTACACAGGTGAAAGCTGCACTCTCTAAAGCCAAAAACACAGCATCCATGGGACCGGACAACATCCCAGGCTGCGTTTTACACGAACTTCAGAATGAACTGGTTCCTCACGTAAGCACCATGTTCAATAATAGCTTTGCATCAGGCTTTGTGCCCACTGAATGGCACACAGCAACAGTTATCCCACTCCACAAAGGGGGAGCCACCACTGATCCTTGGAACTATAGACCTATTAGCCTGATGAGCCTGGTCTGCAAGGCCATGGAACGTATCATCATGAAACTCATAAACAAAGACATTGGTAACCTCCAATCTCTGGATCCCACCCAGTTCAGGTTTGTGAAAGGCAGATCATGCCTCCTGAACCTGATCGACTTCTTTGAGGCAGTCAACAAAGACGTAGTTGAAGGTAAGGTGGTACACACAGCCTATCTTGACCTCGCCAAGGCTTTCGACACCATCCCCAATTCTGGAATTATAGCTAAACTCAATAAACTAGGCATAAATCCCTATGTCACAAGATGGGTTGCCAACTGGCTCACTGACAGAACCCACACTGTAAAAGTTGCAGACTCCAAATCTGACCTCAAACAAGTGACAAGTGGAGTACCACAGGGTTCCGTCCTGGGACCGCTCCTGTTTGGTATCTACTTCTCTGAAGTACAGGCTAACACAGAAGGCCTCTGGCAAATGAAGTTCACAGATGACTGCAAACTAGGAGCCATAGTCAAGTCCCCAAATGATGTGAACATCCTACAGAAGGGCCTCTCTTAGACAGATGCATGGTGTCAGAGCCATGGCCTCAAGCTCAATGCCAAAAAGTGCAGTGTCATCCCCATTGGTAAAAACTCTGTACCCATGAACTACCACATAGGCAGCAATCTACTTAACACCGAATGCGTGATAAGAGACCTTGGGACCCAGGTGGACAGTAGTCTCTCCTTTGATAGTCACATCGCCACAGTAGTCAGGAAGTCCTTCTATGTGGCACACCTCATCATAAAAGGGTTCTCATCCAGGAAAAAAGAGGTCAATGTTCCCCTCTACTCGACACTCATTAGACCCATTATAGAGTACAATGCCACTTTTGGAATGTACCTCACAAGACATCTGCAGCAGCTGGAAAGGCCACAGAAGTACCTCACAAAGAGGATTACTGGACTCAAACAAATGCCCTACACTGACCGTCTCAAAAAACTCCAGCTTTACTCCTTAGCATATTGCCTACTCCAAGGTGATCTCTGCCTAACATATAAAGCTGTGTCAATCCCAGAGCTGTTGGACATGCTACACCTAAAGAAATCCCAATCCCTCTGAGCTACACACTCTAGGGACCTAAACTTTGTCACCACAATAAACAGGACATGCTGGAGGGATAGATTCCTATCCCAGAGACTTCCCATACTCTGGAGCAGGCTACCCATCTATGTCAAGCAAAGTTCTTCATTAGCACTCTTCAAGAAAAATCTTGATGAGTGGATGGGAAATAGGAAATATACCCCGGGGATCACTTCTGTGTCTCTGCTCGACAGCAGTACAGGAAAATAACTTTCTTGGGTGGCGTAAGCCAGGGAACCTTGTTGGCTAGGCTTATGTAGGCCCTTGGGCCAATAGCCTAGTACCTACCTATGAACCTATGAACTGCTTCATCTTATATGATGATTATATATTTTATGTCTAAATTTACTAAAATCATACATTACATAACTATTGTGTGTGTCTTTTTTCTTAGCTGTTGCTTTGTTATTTGAGAGACCACCAGCTGTAATGCTTATTCTTATTATTAGCTTCTTCCAAGCATGTTTATACAATCCATAGACTTTAAATTATGAGACCCTTCTAGTTTCTTACTTGTTATAAGTATATTTCCATCCTTGCATGCACACATATCAATACTTCCAGCACGGGCAAAAATGCCCATCCAGTTTTACCAGAATACCATTCACTAATTCATGTGGTGTGTTTCCAGGCTATTCTTAAAATATCCAAACCAATATTTGTCCTGATCCATTTTACCAGCCTGTTCCATGCAGTGGCCATCCTGCCAGTGAACCACTCAACACACCTTCCATTCCCACAGATATTTCCATGAAGGAAATCTGATGACTCTCTCGTACTTCCTAGCAACCCAAACACCCCTAGAATCAACTATCCCCATATGCCCAACACGTCTGAGCAAGCTCACCTCCCAAACCACTGCAAAATGTACTGCACAACACCAAGTGCTCTTAGTCTTTCACAATAACTCAGACTTCCACTCTTATGTAAGTCCTTAATTTGTTTGGACCAAAATACATTTTAAACATAAAATTGCACTTATTATTATTTTTTATCAAAAATCAACTTAATGAGCTAAACGAAATGTTGGGAGAACATCAATATGTATACATGTGGTTTAAAACAGCCCTTTTATTTTATATATATATATATATATATATATATATATATATATATATATATATTTTTTTTTTTTAACCAAAAACGCATTGCCAAGAATCATCTCAGAGGCTCCTCGGAGCCGTTAAGCATTATTGTCACTCTGTCTCCATTACCATAGTAATCTGGGGGTGTCTGTTTCTGTTAGTGTGTCTGTGTACTACATACCATCACTTCATTGCAACTTCAAGCCTAAATTCCCTCCCTTTCAGTGAGGCAGCAGCCAGGAAAAGAACAGAGAGCAAAACAGATAAAAAAAAAAAAAAAAAACCTCCCAACAAGCTGCCACAACAAAAGATAACACATTTTTCCCTGCCTTCCCACCTCTCACTCAGCAGATGTATAAACAAACTATTCTCTTCCAAAATATCCCAAATCACAGTTTTTTCCACCCCCTTCCCCTGATCCAGGCTAAAACACCAAGTGTCTCTTCCTAAACAAGCATCAGTAAACCTCGATCACAAGCCACAACCCACAGCTTCCCGAAGACAAAAACGGCAACATACAACAGCTGCAAGACACAGCTGCATCCACACACACCATGTTAGGCTTAATCAAACAGTACTCAAAGCTATGATACCTGCCATAATTGATATTAACTATGTTTAGACAGAATAATAATGATAGTTGTACTAGCTGCCAGACACAGCTGCATCCACGTACACCATATCAGGATTGATCAAACAGCACTCATAGCTCTGATACCTGCCATAGTTGATATTAACTATATTTAGACAGAATAATGATGACATTTGTACTAAGAGTTTGCTGCTATTATTTAACCAGGATATACATAACATTTCTAAATCATACTTTAACTGAAGAAGGCATTAGTCTCCATGACAGCATTTTTTTTTCAAAACACTCTACTGTTACTGCTATTATATATGATGCTAATTTGTTACATTTGAGTCTGAACTCTGATGAATGGTACCTTGTTGAATTAGTTAATTAATTACTTAAATTATTATAAGTAAAATCAATGAAAAATTAACAAGATAAGTATTCAGTGAGTTCAAGTATGGGAATAGAAACTTCTATGTTTGTATTATATGTTGCTTTGTTTGGCTTATATATAATGTAAATAGTAACCCATCTTGACCTACCTTGTTTGTGAAGAATTATTGGACTTATTGAGTATTCTGAATAAATCATTACTGTTTCTCAGTTGTTTAAGAAACCCTCATTTTTTTAAAATAAAAACAGATGACAAGTGATGTACCATATCAGGTGATACTTTTGAGAGATGTTGTAAGTTATTTTTTTGGGACAGCTATCTTGGAATCAGTTTTTTGTTTCTTCTTTCTAGCAACAGTACAAGGATTTGTTTCTTTTATTCTTTTAAGAGTATGGGCCATCCATTCCATTTCTTTTGGGATAGACACTATGTTGTTGTTTTTGATGAATATAATAGCTTATTTTACATCATTAAAGGTTCTCATCTCATTGGCAAAAAGTATTTTTATCTTGGTTGGAAAGGCCAGCTGTGCTTTAATGTTTTGTAGCAACAGTTTTATTATTGGCCAGACTTTTTTCCTTTGTTCTAGTGTTCTGGAAGAATAATCTTTGTCAAACCTTATCAGGCTTTGATTGTATTTTAAGGGTGATTTTCTTCAAGCAGATTTTAATATTAGTTCCTTGTTCAGAAACAAAATAAATTTTATAGCTCTGGATCTAGGTGGAGTATTTTTTGAGTTAGAAGCAGGTTTCCTCAGTGCTCTATGCACCCTTACAATTCTAAATGAAAATCCCTCTTTCAAGTCTAAAAATTCAGGAAAAATAATGTCTTCGCCTTCAGTGTTTTCAGGCAGACCAAAGATCCTTATGTTGTTTCTCATTTCCCTGTTTTCTAAGTCATATATTTTGTTAAGCAGCCATATATTCTGTTTAAGCAGAAATTATTTTTGGAATTCTTCCTCTTTGAGTCTCCCTTCAATGTAATTTAGAAAAGTCTCTATATTTGTTATTTTTGTATGGTGTAGTTGTAATAGTTCCTTAAGAGTATCAGTCTGTTTCTGAGAATTTATTTTGAGGTTTTCTAAATCATTTTTAAAGCCATCCATCTTCAAAGATAGTTCCTGAAGGTAGATGTCATCAATTGCAGTTCTTTTTTCAAAGCAGCATCTGGATGGGAATTCCTTCAGTTGTTCATATTCAGTGACTCAATATATTTCCAAGTTACGTGACTGGAAAATTTGTGTATATCTCCACCAAAATTGATATTTATGTAGTTTAGTAGTTTATCTATAGATTTCTAACATTTTAAACTTGAAAATAATATAATTTTTCTATATTATTATACTAGTTTATGGAGCTCTCAAAATTCACTGCTCTTAGTTGGCCATATAGTCTCTGCCCCCGTCTTTGACATTTTGAAGTTCTTCCACTGTCTGCTTCTTCAGCAAATGGAAAACAGTAACAATGTTCTGATTTTTATAATAAATTTTAAAAGAAGAGGATTGCACCTTGTACTTCAAAACAATCTCTAAGGAGAATACCTGATCAAGCTAGTTAAACAATGAAGAACATTGGACCATTCTCTCCAGGCATGGAAACAATCATATAGGGCTTCTGAGATATGGAGTCAGAATGACATGATGTAGCTTATAAGTGATCATTTTGCAAATACCAACAGCAATAATAAGGTATAATTCTACACCTCTATAAACAAAAATGGATCAATAAACATAACATAAAATGTGGAATAAGTATACAGTGACAAAGCAGCTACAGAGATCAATACACCAGCTATGCATTTGCTGTCCTGAAGCTTAATACTTATACCACAAAGTTATACATCCTTTCCTACACATCTGCTTATGAGGAATATACTTCATTACAACCCAGGTATATTGAATACTTTTATTGATGGTGTGTACAGTTAATCATTTGTGTGATACTTATTTCTGAGCTCTTGCACTGTCAAGTTGGGGTAGCAGGACTAAAGAGAACAATGGAATAGTGTGTTCATCAGACAGAAGCACAAAATGGGTTCACTTGGGTCACTCAGTGACCCATGATCTTAAGACCTTGGTTTTAGAATCTCCCACATTAAGAGTAGAAGATCTTAAAAGAATCATAATCACAGGAAGCTGTTGATTAGTAGGAGAAACTGTGGCTTTACCTTTGGAGTACCAGAAGCTTTGCTTTTAACAGCACTTCAGCAGGTGTATAAGATTAAAATTTCATATTACGTGATTAACTAGTGCAATGTGTTGTCTATATGCACCATCATTTATTTCATACTACACCATATGCTGTACACAGTTCACCTCAAAAGAGCATTACTAAAAATGTTTCCAATGACTATGCCACAATGACCATCCTCCTAACACAAAACCTTGGATATATTAAGAATGGGATGGGTTTTGTGATGGGGACAGCGAAACCTCATTTAAATGGCCAGTAGGAGGCCTGTGTCTGATGATGGAACAGAATACCTGTAATGAAAAGGCCCACCTAATGAACTTAGTGTTTACATCCCATTGTTTTATTAAAACCGCATGTCAGTTGCTATGATGCAGCTACACTGGAATAAGTAATACTGTGGGAAGATAATCACTTAATTGCAAGATATTCCCACTGTATGGAAGACTTCCTTGCCTTTGTCTTGCTTAACTTCCTGCTTAAGTACTAGGCTGGGTGTTCTTAACTACCTACTTCCTGAGGTAATGTAGTTCCTAACCAAATTTCAGAAGCACTGGTATATGTAACAAAAGCTTCTTCAAAGTCCTAAACAACAAAGGCTAGTTGTGAACATAACATAGTTTTCAATTGGTTGGAAGCATCATCTGTCTCAATCCTCCACATTATTTGGATGGGTATCAAAGATGAGTACAGATTTTCTAATGTAGCCTGCTGCTGTTTTTGTTTTTTTTTTTAAGCTTTAGCTTGTCATTTGGTACTGAGCATAGGCCAGTATCTGATAAACTCAAACAAGTCCTTTTGGAGATAAATTACCCCTCTCCCAATCAGATATCCTAGGTATCAGGCTTCTGTCAGACGCACTTTTGGCAGCATTAACATTAAGTTCTGTCTTGTCATAAAGAAGCCAGCACAGCTTGTACAGTGGTTAAATATTACTCAAAATCTTCTCAATAGATTATGACATTATTAAGTTTTACAGCTGAGTATCTATCATGAGGTTTTAGAACGTTTCTCATTAGTCTTTGAAAAGTAGCAGGAGGTCAGTGAATTCCAAGGGGTAAGATAGTATAAAAAATGACATTCATGGCGTATAGACTGCTGTCTTCTCTTTCTTTTCAGAGTAGGGGAAATTTGTCATTACTAGTTGATTAAATCAATAGTGATGACAATTCTTACTTTACCTCACATGTCTATGAGCATCCTTTGCTTTTTGGATAAGTGTCACATCTGGATATGCCAATTAGTTTTCAAGAAATCATTACAAAATTTTATAGGGCCACTGGACTGCTTCACTCATGTTGCACCCCTCAATAAATTACTGTTAAGTATTTATTTTATTTCTTTACAAACTGCATTTTATTGCATTTCTAGATTTAACTTCTCCGATAGCTCAGTTTCAGCATGAAACTATATTAAATTTATCCTGTCAGGCAGCTCAGAAATAAATAACAACTCTTGTCACTTTATGTTTCAGGCCACAGACAATATTCCATCTATATGATTAGCATGCATACAGTTCCTTGATATCCTAGGCTGATTACAGTAGCTTCAGCTTTCCTCGATGGTTTTATCATATTTATGTAATGTATCAACTGTGTTTTCCCTTTCCAATTTGTCATATTTTGCAGTTCCATTTCATTTTCTGAATCAATCCTGAGCCCTTGCTCTCTTATTATGAACTTATTTTCAGCACATGGGGCTAGCGGTAATACTTTGTTCCCTCTTTTAAACCTTCTGAGCCTGGCACTTGTATTACATATCCTCTGCTGCATCAACCACACTTTTTTCATAGGTTCATCACCTATTGACATAACAGCTTATGACTTGTCTTGCAAGTTTGTGTACAATAAGACTTTTAAACAAGAGTTTCTCCTCCTCCTCCCAAGTTGCCTTCAATATGTCCAACAAATGTTTGGAGTGACTTCTGTATGGTAATTCTAACGGGTATTAATCTTTTTCTAGCTTGGAGCATTTCATTTTTAACAAAAAGGAAGTAAATAACTGATCCTAGTTCTTACTACTGTTAAGTTACTATGGCCTTCTTTAGCATATACCTCAGAGCTTTATTACATTACTTTATTAAACCATTGCTTTGTTGGTGGTACACTAAAGTTATTATCTCTTTTATTTTAACACATTGTCAAAGATGGTGGATTTCCTTAACCATAAATTTATTTATTTATGGACATTTGATTACCAGGAAAGTCTGACTGGATAGAAGCCCATTTTCAGTGGAGGCCAGGGGAGAAAAGCTTCAAATTATTACAAAACAGTTAGACAATAATAATTTTATAATCTTCAAAAATAAAACAAAAACATCTGCAGTTTAAATAATTATAACAAATTAGACATTTATAAAAGCATTGGTTAAGAATCCATACAAGGTATATGACAACCATTTAATATTTAGAGAACTTTTAGACAGTTTGTAGAGAAATTAAAGATAAGTTAGTCTAATACAAATAGCAATTGTAATATGAAGTCAGGGAAAAGCAGGCTTATTGTATATTTAGAGAGAAATCCATGGAAGAGAATCAGCAGTAAGGAAGTAAGTTAAGAAGGCAGAGTAAGGAAATGTAAGGAATGAAAATGTGCTTGTTCACATTTAGGAATATAGTTTATCCTGGTTTTGGCAAGAACAGAGACAGATTTTAGCTAGGAAGCCTTTCAGAGTGCTTTTGAAAGATGGGAGGGAGGGTATTGACCTGATGGATATAAGTAAGGAGTCCCAAGCCTTAGCAACCTTGTACAGGTACAGACAATGCCCAGCAGATTTGCTAGGTTTGTAGACAGACAGGAGTTTTTGTTCAATGCATCACAACGACCGACTGGAAACATAGTTGTCTAGAATGTTTTTTAGTGCTGGACATGCAGACGGATGCTTGAAAATTTTATAGGGGGTGAGAAGTTGTGTATATGATATGAAGTTGATGGGGTAGTTCTAACCAATTTAGGCTTTTCAGTGCTATACATTGGTGGATTCTGAAAGTGGTATGTGCTGCAAATTTAGTAACTTTGTTCTAGCATTGTTCAAGTTTTAATTTTTGTGAAGTCTGGAGGTTAGTAAGGATGGGAGCACCATAAAAGAAGAGTGGGGAGGAGATACGTACTGGCAAGTGTCATTTTAGTTGCGCCAGTGAGAACGTTTTTGGCTCTGTAAAGTATCCCTAGTGTTTGTTGAGTTTTTCTCATGCAATTTTGTATGTGCAGGTTGAATGTAAGATTATCATCCACTATCACACCTAAAAACTTGCTATCAGAAGTGACTTCAACGGTTGTGTTATCAAGACAGAGGATTTTAAATTTTGTTTTTTATGAGAGAGGTGGTGTTTTTTGGGTTGAGCATGAGTTGTGAGTTACAAAGCCATGTTTCAGTGGCTGTTAAAGCTTTCTGAGTAATGTTTTGGAGGTGTACCATGTTGTCAAATGAGCAAATCAGAGTGGAATCATTTACATATCGTATTAGGGTGGCCTGTTTTTTGGAAGTATTGAGGGTGTTGTTGAAAATGTTAAAGAGGAGAGGACCAAGGACAGAGCCTTGTGGTGCACCAGTTGTGACTGGGAAGTAAGGAAAGACCATGGATTGCCATTTTACTGACTGATACCTATTGGACAGGTTGCTTTTGAACCACAGAAGGGTGAGCTGAGAAAGACCTAGTGAGGACACTTGAAGTAGAAGTTTGCTGTGACAAACTATGTTGAAGACTTTAGACAAGTCTAGAAATAAGGAAGAGACTAGTTTGCCATTATCTATAGCTTTATTGACAGTACCTGTATAGGTTTACAGAGCCGTGCTAGTACTATGGGAAGAATGGAAGCCATGTTGTGTAGGGGATAGGAGTTCTTCCTTCAGGAGATGGTCTAACAATTGTTTTTGAATATATTTTTAAAGTATTTTTTCGAGGGGAGATATGATTGATATAGGTCTAAAGTTATTAATTTCTGTTGAATCTCCTCCTTTGTGCAGAGGGATAATGTATGACTTTTTCCAGAGAGAGGGAATTTGGAATTTCTGGACTAACCTATTTATAAGGATTGAGACAGGATAGGCAGTGGTATCACCTGCAATTTTTAGGTACTCATTTGGAAGTTCAACCGCTGAAGAAGACCATGGTTTAACTTTGTTTAAGAGTAGTTTTATATAGGATGTGGGCATAGGTTTGAAGATGAAAGTAGATATAGTGATATATGGCTGTTGGGCAAGGTTGAGACTAGATGTTGAGGAATCATTGGTTAGAGATGCTATACTATGTATAAAATAAGAGCTGAACTGTATTGTAGTTTTGAGTGATGAGTTATCAGGAGAGGGGTTTGGGTTGAGTTTTTGACCGGGATGTAACATTTCATTAATGGATGTCCAAACTTTGTAGGGTTGTGTTTAGTATTATTCCGAAAGTTATTATAATATAGTTTTTTTCCTTCATTTATTTGCTTTTTAGTATGATTGCAAAACATTCTGAAGTTTTCAAGATACTGTGGTGGTTTATATTTTTGCCATTCTTTCCATGTGTTTTCTCCATCCTGCATTAGCATTCTACTCTTTTTGGATAGCCAAATTGGATTATTTGGTTTTAGACTCTTCCTTCTAGGAGGTGTAGTGTTATTTAGGATATTTAGTGAAGTTGCCCTGAATTCAATTACATTATTGTCTAAGGGGAGGATTTTTAGGAAGATCCCGTTAATAGATGATAGTGTAGTAATGAACATTTCTGTCTTAAACTTAGAAAGGTTTTGTGTTGATTTATAAATATGCTTTTTAACTGTATCGGTGAGATGTGTAGTTGTATAAATTGGGAGATGATCACTGAGAGAGTCTGCCATTGTACTTGTGATAGAGTATTTGCTAGGGTCTGATACTAGGATCCAGTCTAATAGAGAATTTGATGTCTTGCTATAATGTATGGGCTATTAATTAGTTTTGTGAAACCATATAAGTTCATGCTGTATGTATGTAGGGGAGTTAGAGTTACTGCCCAACTAATTGACATTCACATCATCTAGTAAATTTTTTTCTTGTAGGAACGTTATGACTATCCAGTGTAGGATATCTTCCAGTATAGCTGTACTGTCGCCAGGAGGGATATAAAGGACAGTAATACATATTTTTTGTAATTGTCTGTTTTGAAGATAGCAATAAGAAGCTCTTCTGATTTGAATTTTGGTGTTGGTTTGCTGTAAGGGGAAATGTGGTAGGCACTGGGAAATATTAAAACAACACCACCTTTTCTACTTATAATGTCATTACAGATAACATTATAAATGGGATTCTCTTGTTTGTATTTCAGTGAGTATCTCTTACCTGGAGAAAAATAACAGTAACTGATTTACCACTGGCATTTTGCAGGGGTACTAGTTTAGGAAAATTAATGGCACTGCCAGTCATTTCTGGAAGGTACTAGTAGCCATTATTAGACTTCTCTAATGGACGTACAAGATCCTTGGCTATACACTTGAAAAGAACTTCAGTTATGGGCAGAGGTGTCTGTGGCTTTCTAAACCCAGGACCTGCTGCTGTCTTTCTACATTCTGGACAAACTGTATTGAAATTCTCAATGTCTTACATTACATCAGGCCAATAAATCCTAGGTACAATTCTAGTTTTGTTTTTGTCTATCTCTATGTGCTCAAACAAAATATGGTTAAGTGGGAGATTCATCTTAAGTGTTCTAAAATGTCTTGCATCTAATAAGCATTACTTCTTCTCTGTCTCTGCTTATCCTGAGCAACAAGTCATTCTTCAACTCAACATATGGACATGGAATGGGCCAATCTGTTCAACTGTTTCTCTTTCTAATCTGTGTCTATTTTTGTCCTGCTTTGTGTAACACATTGTCTCTCTACTGTGTTTTCTTAAAATGTTTGTTGATGATCTTCATATATGGCAAGTTATGAACACTTTCATCAGTAAACTGATGTTAAGTAGAGGGTATTCATTTTTATTTATTTATTTATGTATTTATGTATTTATGTGTTTATTTATTTATTGTAGATTGTTTACTGGTGAAGTACACTGATTAAAAAAGACCATTTGCAGGCACAGCCCAAGGGTTGTCTTCCCTGTGCCCAGAATATGCCATCTTCTCCTACGAACATAGGCATATGTGTATCTTCTTCTCCGATTCTCTCCATTACAAAAGACAACTTCCTTTAGAAATGAAACCTATAGCTTAGTGTGGCTAAAATAAAGCCATCACATGAAGACAAGCTTAGATCAGCTAGTTTACACATTAAGCAGCAGTACCATCAAATCTTAGCACAATCGAACCTATAGTAGTGCCAAAGCCCAGAAACTACCAAAGGAGACTTCTGTAGGCTTATAAAGGACTTGTTAGTCATTAGCCTAATATAAAACTATGAACTATGAATGATGAACAACTTATGTATATAACTTCCTACTGATTTCTCTTTTGTTGCTTCCTTTACTTTTACTTCCGTAACCTCTGCCTTTTTAAGTACCCACTGTTTGTTCTCTTCCAAACTTGGCTTGTGTCATGATACTGTAGAGGAAAGCCTAGGACTTTATTCAGGTTTAATTTCTTCTCTTGTAGAGATTACCACTATGGTGCTCTCCTTTCCTGCCTCCACACAGTCATCTTTATTACTTTAATGACTGAATTATTTGATAAGTTTCCATATTAAGCACTGTAGGTTCTGCGCTGACTTTTTCACTAACATAACAACTAGGTTTTCTGGAAGATTCGGGGGCAGGTTTGTGATACACAGGTTCTTCTGTGTCTTCCCATTAAAGCCATATTTTATTTCAGTTTGAAGTTTCTACCCTTATCACTTTTGCTTTATTAGGAATGGGATATTTTTTTAAAAATATGTCAAGTGCAGCTGCTGTCCAGGACCTTTTTACTAAGGGAGGATTCAGGACTGTGTATTCTTATGTGTATTAAATGGTTGTTGCAGCCTCTCCATTTTGCCAGAGGTGCATTCAGGCCACAGAGAATCTAAGCGAGCTCCCTTCCCCATAATTTCTCATTGAGGTGATGCAAGTCTTGATCTATGACATCATATGTTAACTGTCAAAGCTAAAGGAAATGCTACTTTAATCAATAGTATGAATTTCTGCATATGATATAGGATACTCATTCCTGGCTCCTTTACTCAACCATTTGAATTTCTACATCTGCCACAGGATACTCATTCCTCTCTCATTTACTCCTTTTTTTTAATTTCTCAAAGTCTTTTGGGTTTCTAATACCATGATGGGAATAGACCCCATTCCTAAGTTAAAGTATGACTAAAGTTAATAAAATTAGTATTGTTTTGATCTTTGATGTTAGCCAGAAGTGTTCTTCATAGCACCCGTAATGTGGCCAGTATTGACTCCTTATGCAATTCATATGGCATTACATGTATCGGTAACATATCTAAGTACGACTGTAAATTCTTTTTTATAAGACCCATTGCTCCTACAACTATTGGAACTGTATGGGTATCCTTCTTCTACACTGCCCTCATTTCTGCCTGCAAATCCTGGTATTTTATGACTTTGTGTCTCTCTGTACATAAGACACTGTTGTCCACTGGGCACAGTAATTACAATGATCGGTGCTACTTTTTTCTTCTTTTCATGGACTACTATATCTGGTTTCCTCACATCTATTTTTTGAACTGTCGGCAATGAGTGATCCTATGTGATATAAATATCACCATTTTCTGTAATGCTTTGTGACTCATGTTTCCAATGCTTCTCAGTTACTTCAGTATTATAATGTTTGCACAGTCTCCATAGCAACAATCTTGCACATTATTATGCCTTTCAGTATAAAATCCTTCTGCCATTAGTATATCACAGCCAGCAACAAGATATGCAACTGTTTCCAATTTTGTTTTACAAAACCAACATTAGTGTCTGTTTCTTACACATGTTCAATAGACTTTTTATACCAGCGTCTATGCAGTCCATTATCTTGGGCCACCAATATTAACCTTTCTTCTTTTGGTTTAAATTCACCTCTCCTTAACTATTCCTGTGTTCGATCCTGATCAACATAAGTTTTTTCCAAGAGTATTCTATACTTGCAACTATATTTATGCATTTTCCACTTTTCTTGCCTTCTCATCTGATCCTTCACCTTATATTCTTTCTTTTGTTTTTTGGCACATTCAGTTACTGCTTGATTTTCATCTACTTCTGGTTTGATTTCCATTCCTACTTGATGCCAATAAGCTTTTGCTAAACTAAGCAGAGAAGTCATCTTAGATTTATTCTTGTCATGTTTCAAAACTTTCACTACGTTTGGGTCTTTTGAGGTCAGCAGATATGTATGCGGTCCCATGATTGCAGATCTATACATATAATCAATTTCGAGGAGGCCCATTCCTCCCTCAGAATGGGGAATATATAGTCTTGGTATAGATTGATTTTTATAAATCATTTGATAAGCATGAACTATCTTTCTTATTTTCCTATTAAACCAATCTAACACCTTTTGGAGTCAGTCAATCACTTCAAAACTATAAGTTAGGACAGGAAGAGCAGATTGGTTTATTGCCTGGACTTTGTTCATAGATGTCAGTGCTGTTTTCAGTATTAAATCTAGTCTTCTAAAATATTCCTGCATTTTATTCACATTTGTTTATGTTTTATTGCTGATCCTTCATTAGTTCCCAGATATTTAGACACTCTCTCTTGCTCAAATTCTTTTACATCACATTCTTGCCCAAACTGATGTTTTTTTGGTGCTGCAGATTTCCTGCTTTAAAGGTTGTTTTTGCACATTTATCAAGACATAATGACATTCTTATATCATCTGAAAAGTTTAGACCACTCGCAGTTGTGCTTTCAGTTCCTCATCTGATGAACTATATAGTGTAAAATCATCTACAAAAAGAAGATGAGAAGCCTTTACACTTTGTTGTGTTTTGGCAGCCAAATTGCAGTCATGACCTAATCTGTTAAGTAGACAGCTTAATGGGTTAAGGGCAAGACAAAAGAACAGCGTTGGCACAGAGTCACCTTGGAATATCACCATTTGAATTCTTATCCCTGGAATAATAATTTGTCCTTTAACATGGTTTAACTGCAAAGTGGATTACCACTGTTTCATGGTTGCTGTAATGTAATCAGTGTAGAGTGTATCTTATACATTTTAAGCACTCTTGTCCATGAATGTGGAATACTGTCAAATGCTTTTCTGTAGTCTATCCATGCCATACTTAGATTCTTCCCCTTTTCACAGTTCTCCATTATGACTTTATTTACCAACAATGATCCTTTGTTCCATATGACTTTCTTTTATTATCCTTTTGTTCTATTGTCATGATGGAATTTTCTTCTAAATGACTATAAACTCTGTTGGCATCAATTCCAGTGTATAGTTTATACATCATTGGAAGGCAAGTTATTGGTCTATAGTTTTTAGGATAGGTTGCAGGTTCCCTGTTAAATAGGAGTATTGTTTTTCCTGTTGTTAACCAGGCTGTTATCTGTTCAGGGTGTGCATATAAATAGTTCTTACTCATGGATAAATCTTCATGAATGCAATGGCATAAATAGTTTCAAATGCCCACTCACCACTGACAGCAATGTTGTCCATACTGAGGAGTACACTAATGCCTTGTATAAACACCTATACAAATGTATAGACTTAGCTGTACCTGAACAGATTAAATCAGGATCCTCACAAAAATACCCCACCCTAGTGGACATCCAGCATAAATAGGTTATACAACAACAGAAAGAAACTTTTGACTAAGAACAAGAAGGAAAGGTCTCGGCAGAGGAAAAACACCCTCCACAGCTTGAATAAGCAAATTAGACATCTTGCTAAGTCCTCCAAAGCTAACTACAATACCAAATTAGCATCCCTGACTATGGATAATCACAAGGCATTCTATAACTACATCTAAAATCTTAAAGGCAAGGTTCAGATTTGCACCAAACTAGTTCCACTCATACAGAACCTGTGAAAACTGCCAACCTGCTAGCAGACAGGTTCAGCGAAAACTTCACTCCACTGTCCCCACCAATCATACCCCAAAATATACATATTACCAGTCCTCTACCTAGTATCTCCAATAAGCAGGTCATAACCACCCTCTCCAAGGCCAAAAACACAGCCTCTATGGGACTGGACAACATCCCAGGCTACTTACTAAATGATCCAAAACAGGAGCTGGCAGAACCATTGGGTAGTCTCTTCAACAACAGTCTAAGTACTGGCTTTGTCTCACATGAATGGAAAACTGCAACTGTGATCCCTTTGCAAAAAGGGGCCCCTCAACCAACCCTGGGAATTATAGACCCATAAGTCTAACCAGTCTTATCTGTAAGGCCATGGAAAGAATCATGATGGACCTAATCAACAAGGATATAGAAGACCTTCAAACTCCTGACCCAACCCAGTTTGGTTTCATTAAAGGAAGATCATACTTATTAAACCTAGTGGACTTCTTTGAAAACATTGTTAAAGCCTTGGATGAAGGCAAAACAGTGCATACTGCCTATCTCAACTTAGCTAAGGCCTTTGACACAATCCCTCACTCAGGCATCATCAATAAACTCACCCAGCTGGGAATAATAATAATAATAATAATAATAATAATAATAATAATAATAATAATAGGGGTCCAAATGGAGAGATGATAACTCAGCAAGTAAAGGACAGTAGGATTGCAGAAACTGAATTCATCCTCAAGTCTTGGTGAGTACCTTCATGAGGTGGACCCAGTTTTTCACAAAATCTCACCAACACAACACTTACATATAGACTGTATTTATATAGCATATATAGCATATATCATGGACAGAAGTAGGTCAAAAATTAAAACATAGCTGGGTGCACAAAACCCAGGATAAATGCCCAATCATGGTAGGTGCACTGGTGCCAGGACTGGAAAAAAATGACAGTGCAGAATCCTTAAAATACATAAACATTCCTACAGTGGGGTCATGCCCAGGGGAAGGATGCCTCCCCCCATTGTAGAAGGAAGTAGCAGTCCACAAAAACCACAAAAACTGTTAGGCCAAAGAAGAGCCATAAAGATGATACTATGCAAAAAGATTAAGAGAGAAATTAGAGGAAAGAAAAATACCTCCAAAGAAAAACTGTCAGAAGCCTCAAATAAAAATGTGTGTTCATTAATGCAACACATTTGTGAAACACATTATATAGACCAAGAAACTTTGAAAGAAATATGGACGTGGGAAAGAAAGAGAGATTTGATGTGGTGTGACATTTATGCAAATATGAAAGCCAAATTAATCAATATAAAGAAGGCAGCCCCAAAGATATTCAAAGAGAAATAAAGGCAAAGGCATCCAGATATGGAAAATTTCACAATAAATATAATAATATCATAAAGAGGGAATGTAGAAAAGAAGATTAGTAAAGTAGAAGTTAAAAAATTAGAAGTTGAAGTTGTTGAGTGCCAGCAAAATGAAGGATTTGGTGTAGAAGGTCTAACAGGTTATATTACAGCATGATGGAACAAGTTCCCAAAGTAAGGAGAAACAGGAAGATCAGGAGACATCTGAAGAAGAAATATGGACATGGGAAAGAAAAAGAGATTTAACAGGGTGTAATATCTATGCAAATGAGAAAACAAAACTAATCAATACAAAAAGAGCAGCACCAAAGATAATTTTAGAGAAATACAGTCAAAGGAATCTGGACATGGAAAGCTTTACAATACAAAAAATAAGAAGACAAAGAGGAAAAGTAGAAAAGGAGATTAGTAATGGAGAAGTTAAAGAAATATAAACTAAGGTTATGGTGTACCTCCAAAGTGAAGGATTCAGTGTAGAAAATCTAATTTAGAAAGCACCACAACAGGATAGCGCAATGGAATCCAGCTTTAGGGGAAACCAGTGGAATGGGAAGCAATTGGTCAAGTGCCATATGAAGATATTTTGGGGCCTTCCACAGGAAACCAGTATAAATGTTCATTTGAAGGTGGACAGCAAGGGAAGGAACAAGAAACTGTGGAAACTCTGATGCAGTCAATGTTGAGGAGTGATAGGCCAATGAGTTCCCATATGACACAGCAACAGATGGCACAGGATGAAACTGAAGAAAATGTGCCACAAAAAGATGCAATCGAACTTTCTATATAATGCCCACAGGAAATGGAAAACAAAAAAATGTGCTCTCAGTTTAGAAGAAAATGAGCTAATAGAAGAGTTGCTTGATTTAACAGAGATAGATAGACATATTAAGACTGATGAAAGAAATAGACTGCAGAAGATCAATAAAACCCAAAAAGTCAGAAGTTTGATAAAACAAATGATCACAGTAATTAGGACTATCCATAGAGATACATGTGATATAACAGAAGTAAACAGGATACATTACTGTGCAGCTAAATTAATAACTGATAAAGTTCTATCACAAGAACACAGGGTAGTGAGGGAAAGGAAGGGGAGAAATCGAATACCATCATGGAAGTATTGAATAGAGAAAACTATAAAGCAATTAACACAAGAAGTGCCACTGTTAGAAGAGTATAGATGAGGGAACAGATCAATAAAAATACTTAGAAAGATAGACATGATAAAAGCAATGCACAGCATTATCACAAATCAGGATCTACCATGCACTACTACAAATAAACTAAAAATCTCAGCACAGGTGGAAAACTTAGAAGATACATAGATAAATATTAAGGAAAATTACAAAATAAACAATTGATTTATTACCCAAAAATGTTTTATAGAGAATTGGGAAACAAGGTAAAAGAAACTAAAAGACCATGAAAAAAAGAAGAAATAGAAGAGACCACAGAGGTTCCTCACATGGAGAATCCAGGGCCTCAACATCTACCCTACATAGATAGGCTAAAGGCCATATCTACTCAGTCTCCTACAGACTCCTCAGGGGTGACCTCTGACTGGCATATAAAGCAATCTCAGACCCCGCCTTGATGGGACTGCTGCATATCCTCAAGTCAAGCTCCACTTGAGTAACCCACATGCATGACCTCAACCTGGTCTGGGACATCAATAGGACTTGTTGGTGAGACAGATTTGTATCCCAGAGACTCCCCTTCTGTGGAATAGACTCCTGCTCCACATCAAGCAGAGTACCTTATTAACCCTTTTTAAGTGCAACCTGGATAACTGGATGGGGAACAGAAAATACATCCTTAGAATTCCACCTGTGTCACTGCTGGACAGGGGCATTGGGTGCTAACTTGCCAGAACATAGGTTAAATTCTTGGCTAGGCTTGTAAGGGCCTCAGGGCCAATAGCCTAGTAACCTCCTATGATCCTATATTTTGGAGAAGTATTTATGAAGATCCTGTGGAACATAACAAAGATGCTAAGTGGATAGAAGAAGTAAAAGAAAAAAATAAGTAGGTACAGGGTATGAAATGGGAAGTAACAGCCAGAGAGATTGAAACAAAGATAAGAAAAGCCTCTAATTGGAAAACTCCAGGCCCGGATGCAGTACCTAACTTGTTAAAAGTATTAACATCTTTGCATGAAGATTTAGCCATGAGTAAGAACTATTTATATGCACACCCCAAACAGATAACTTCACTAACAACAGGAAAAACAATGCTCCTACTTGAGTGAATCTGCAAGCTACCCTAAAAATTACAGACCAATAACTTGCTTTCCACTTAACTGGCCCCAAAATGTGTTGGATAGATTAGACAGGAAAACAAGAAGGATGCTTCATGCTCACCTAATGATTTATAAAAAATCGGTGCATACCAAGATTATATATTCTCCATTCTAAAGGAGAGATGGGTCTCCTTGAAATTTATTACATGTATAGATCTTTAATTGTGGGACTGCACACATATCTGCTGACCTCATAAGACTCAAATGTAGTGAAAGTTTTGAAATATGAAGAGAATAAATCTAAGATGACTTCTCTGCTTAATGTAGCAGAAGCATATTGGCATCAAGCAGGAATGGAAATCAAACCAGAAGTAGTCAAAAATCAGGCAGCAACTGAATTTGCCAAAAAACTAAATAAAGAATATTAGGTGAAGGACCAGATGAGAAGCCAAGAAATGTGAAAAGTGCATAAATATAGTTGCAAGTATAGAAAACTTCTGGAAGAACCTCATGTTGACCAGGACTGAATGCAAGAATGGCTAAGGAGAGGTGAATTCAAACCAAGAGATGAAAGGATAATATTGGCAGCCCAAGATAGTGGGCTATATACACTTTGATTTACAAAGTTCATTGAAAATGTGGGAGAAACAGAAAAATGTAGGTTTTGTGAAACAGAACTGGAAATAATTGCACACCTTGTTGCTGGTTGTGACATACTAATGTCAGAAGGACTGTATACTAAAAGGCATAATAATATGGCAAGACTGTTGCACTGGGGATTGTGCAAACATTATGGTAAGGAAGTGGCTGAAAATCAATGGAAACATGAGCCACATTGCATTATAGAAAATGATGAAGTCTACATCACATGGAAACACACATTACTAACAGTTCAAAAGATACGTACATGCTAGAAAACCACATATAGTGGTCCATAAAAAGAAGACAAAAGTAGCATTGATAATTGAAATTACCACACCCAGTGACTACAGTGTCTTGCATACAGAGAGACACAAAGTCATAAAAATACCATCATTTGCAGGCAGAAATGAGAGCAATGTGGAAGAAAGATACCCAGACAGTTCCAGTAGTAGTAGGCGCAATGGGTCTTATAAAAAAGAATCTACAATAATATTTAGATGTGTTACCAATACATGTAACCCTGTATGAACTGCAGAACAAGTCATTACTGGACACATTGCGGGTGCCTAGAAGAGCACGTCTAGCTGACATCAAAGATTGAAACAATACTAATTTCATGAACTTTAATCATACTTTGACTTAGGAATGGGGTTCATTCCCATCATAGTAGTAGAAATCCAAAAGACTTAGAGAAATTAAAAAAAAAAAAAAAAACGGGAATAAACCCATATGTCATTAGATGGGTAGCCAATTAGCTCACTGACAGAATGCATACGGTCAAAGTAGGGGATTCCACCTCTAGCAGCAGACCTGTTACTTGTAGTGTTCCACAAGAATCTGTGCTGGGACCACTTCTGTTAGAATGTATTTCTCAGAAGTTTAGGTGAAAATAGATGGCCTGTGGCTTACCAAGTTCGCTGAGGACTTCAAACTGGGTGCAACCATTGAAACCTAAAACAATTTAACCATAGTACAAAAAGGGCTTACACAGACAAATGACTGGTGCCAAAGCCATGGACTTAAACTTAACACAAAACAATGTATTATCATCCCCTTCAGTAAAAGTGAAGTCCCAGCAAATTACAACATTAACAATGCTTCCCTAAGATCAAACTCAGTGGTGAGAGACTTGGGAACACAGGTTGATAGCAACCTTAACTTCCATCATCATGCATCCTTAGTGGTGAGGAAGGCCTTCTATCTTACCCATTTCATAAGTAAAGAAATAGCATTGAAAATGAAGTGTCTATATTACGTGATTGAATTATCACAATAGCGAATGCTCTAAAGAGCAAAAACGCAGCACATCAAAGTGCTTTTTGTGGGATCACGGTACAGTGAAGAACAGAATATTTGCCCTTTCCTTACTGTAGTGCGATCTCAGAGTTGGTATATATATTTAGCAGGGAGGGTGTGGGGGGCACAGCCCCCACAATAATGGTTTTGATGTGCTGCATTTTCAGTCTTTAGAGCGTTCGCTATTGTGATCATTCGATCACGTAATATAGACTCGAAAATGAAGGAGATTATAAATCCTGTGTACTCGTCCCTCATTAGACCAATAACAGAACAGAATTATGTACCTCACCAGTCACCTGAAGCAGCTGGAGAGACCTCAGAGGTTCCTTAACAAGAAAATTCAAGGCCTTTATCACATTACTTACACATACAGACTGAAGGCACTGTCATTATATTCTGTATCATATAGAATGCTTAGATGTGACTTGTGTTTGACTTACAGAGCAGTCTTGGAGCCTGCCTTAATGGAAGTGCTGCACATCTGCAAATCTAATGGGACAAGACTCACTCACTCTAGAGACCTTAACCTAGCCTGCAACATAAACAGGACTTGCTGGAGAGACAGATATGTCTCCCAGAGGCTGACACTTCTCTGGAGCAAACTTCCAGTTTAAGTTAAAAAGAGTTCCTTAATGATCCTATTTAATTGTAACTTGAACAACTGGATGGGAAGCTGAAATTTACCCCAGGGGTTTCACCTATGCCCTTTCTGGATAGGGGCAGTCAGTGCTGATCATAAATTTGCTAATACATGCTATTTCTCTCAGTCTGTGAGTGCTAAAGGGCAAAACTTTGCTAGGCTTGTAAAGGCCCTAGGGCCACTAGCCTAGCAACCTCCTATGATCCTATGAATATGTTAATACTTTTAGCCATAGGTACTGCATCTGAGCCTGGGGATTTCCAGTTAAGAGCTTTTCTTAACTTTGTTTTAATCTCATTAGCCATTACTTCATCCCATTTCAGATCCTGTGCATTTGAACTTCTTATTCTTTCTTTTACTTCTTCTATCCATTTAGCATATGTGTTATGTTCCACAGGATAATCATAGATATTTCTCCAAAATTTGTCTGTTCCTTCTTTTTTGGTGGTGTTTTAATTCCTTTTGCTTTATTTCCCAATACTGTATAGAACTTTATCGGGTCATCAATAAATTGCTTGCATATCTTCCACAGTTTTCTGCCTGTGCTGATATTTTTAGTTTATTATTTGCGACAGTGCATGATAGATCCTAATCTATTCTGATACTGTGCATTGCTTTTAAATCATCTATCTTTCTGAGTATTTTTGTTGGTCTGTTCCCTCTTCTATACTCTAACAGTGACACTTCTTGTCTTAATTGCTTTTTAGTTTTCTCTATTTGATACTTCCATGATAGCATTCAATTTCTCCCCTTCCTTTCCCTTACTACCTTGTGTTTTTCTGGTAAGAATTTATCTGTTATTAATTTAGCTGCAAAATAATATATCCTATTTACTACTTTTATATCACATGAATCTCTATGGACAGTCCTAATTACTGTGTTCATTTATTTTTTTAAACTTCTAACTTTTGGGGTTTTATTGACTATCTGTAGTCTATTTCTTTCATTGATCTTAATATGTCTGATTATGTCAATTAAGACAAGCAACTCTTCTCTTAGATCATTTTCTTCTAAACTGAGGGCACATTCTTGGTTCTCCATTTCCTGCAGGCATTCTATAGAGACTTCAAGAGCATCTTCCTGTGCCACATGCTCTTCAGTTTCATCTTGTGTCATCGATTGCTCTTTCTTATGGGAACTCACTAGTCTATAACTCCACAACACTGACTATGTCAGAGTTGCCACAGTTTCCTGTACCTTCCTTGCTGTGCAAATCCAACTGAATGCTTGTACTGGTTTCCTGTACAGATGTTTCCTGCTTCACTGGTTTCTCCTTAATTTGGGGATCCATTGCTCCATCCTGCTGTGATGTTATCTGGGTTAGATTTTCTACATTAAATCCTTCACTTCACAGGTAATCCGTAACTTAAGTTTCTATTTCTTTAACTACTCCATTGCTAATCTTATTTTGGTACTTAAGTATTATCGCAACCACAGTCTGAATGACCAACAAGTTCATAACTACAGCGAAATGGTAAGCGACTCACTGCTGTCTTAGCTGCTGGCAAAACTATTTTATTACAGGAGGTTTAAAATCCCGGGTGGTAAAAAGATTCGGCGGTGAATAACATTTTCTAAGGATGATCCGAAAAACAACCAAGGAAATGAAGTTGTAATTTAAATACATAATTGTGTGCGGTCATTTTACTTTAGCGGTAAGACTCCAAAGTCTGAGATGAATTCAGAATTCTACGTAGTGTTTATCTATGGTCTGGTTTATATTATATAAATTTTTGTCACTTCGGGGAAAAACCTATCTAATTTTTTGTCCATTTGAACTCAGTGTAGGCTGCTATAATGCGTTTCTGTAAGTCAGAAGTTACTAGATCAGTTGTTGAAAGGGTCTACCAAGTCATTATTTTGTGCAAGTATTTAGGTTCATGTTTTCTTTTTCTCATTTCTTGCTGAAGTATGTTCTTAGAGTAGTTAGCTTATGAATTTATGTTTGCATATTTCGCTGTTGCCTTGGCCCCGTCATTATGTTAACATCAGAATGGAGCCCCAGACCCCCAACTCATGTCAGGCCATCGTGCACCATTGGGAAAATCTGTTGTCAGTGATACCATTTTATAGCGATACAAGCAAGGCATGGCAGAAGAATAACTGCCTAAATGCACCCTCACCCCTCCAATTAATGATGCCCTCACACAAAATATGAAGGCAATAGAAACCAAAGGTACTACTACAGACCATTACACACCTCACATTCACAGTGCAACATGTCCAAGTAGAATTATGCAGAATGCAAGTGCAAGTATGGGCCACCTAATTATTACAAACAGAAAAGCAATGGCAAAGCTAGGAAATGTGTGTAACCTTACAAGAGAAATGTGTGTAACCTTACAAGAGCACAGGATGTACTCATACAAGATGCCAGCAGAAAGTTAAAATTGCACTTTCATCGCCAACTACTAAATGATTTAATGACATAATACAGCCAGTAAATGTCTGCGGCATAAGCACAACTGCAGAGTGAGTCATTCAGAATATGGTTGTGATAATACCTATGTACCCTTACTTTCTACTTTTCCTCTTTGTTTTCTTATTTTTGTATTGTAAAATTGTCCATGTCTGGATGGCTTTGCCTGTATTTCTCTTCAAATAACTGATGCTATTTTTTTTTGTATTAATTATTTTTGCTTTCACCTTTGCATAGATATTGATCCACATTAAATCTATTTTTCTTTTCCATGTATATATTTCTTCTTCAGATTTCTCCTGCTCCTCCAGTTTCTCCTTACTTTGGTGAGTCATTGTTCTAATATGCTGTGATATAACCTGCGTTAGAATTTCTACAACGAATCCTTCATTTCACAAGTATTCCATAACTGCAACTTCTATTTTCTTTAACTTCTGCTTGACTAATCTTCTGTTCTGCATTCCCTCTTTGTGATCTTATTTTCTTTATTGTGATCCCTTTGCCTCTATTTCTCTTTGAATATCTTTGGGGCTGCCTTTTTTGTGTTGATTAATTTGGCTTTCTCCTTTGCATAAACATTGCACCAAATCAGATCTCACTTTCTTTCCCATGTCCATATTTCATTGTTATACCTTTCAAAAGTCTTTAGATTTTGTTGTTTATATTTTTGCAGTTCCTCAATTGCTTCTATTTCCAAACAGCTCAAGGTTTCTTGGTTTATATAATGTTTTTCATAAATCTGTTGTATTAACAACCACAGATTTTTATTTGAAGCTTCTGACAGTTTTTCTTGTGGAAGTGTTTTTCTTTCCTCTAATTTCTCTCTTAATCTTTTTGTGTATCTTCTGTCTGGAAATTCTGGGCTTCTTGCATAATAGTAACAATACATAATTTCTTTCTTATCCTCAGTAGTCCACTCTATCATCTTTATGGCTCTTTTTTGGTCTAACATTTTTTGTGATTTTTGTGGACTGCTACTTTCTTCTACAACAGAGGGGCCATCATCCCCTGGGCCTGGCCTAGTTCCATTGTAGCAATGCTTCCATCCCTTGAGTATTCTACTGCCGTTTTTCCAATCCTGTTACCAGTGCATCTACCAGGACTGTGCACTTTTTATCCTGGGTCCTTGCAGCCAGCTATCTTTCTCATTTTTAAAATACTTCTGTCCATGATATATGCTATATAAAATACAATCTATATATCAGTGTTGTCTTGGTGAGATTTTGTAAAAAGAGGGTCGACCTTGTGAAAGTACTCACCAAGGCTTGATGATGAATTCAATTCCAGCAAAACTTCTCTCCTTTGCTTGCTGACTTATGTCTCCATTCAAACTCCACAGTTTGAATGTCTACATATGCTTTAAGATACTTCTATCCTGTCTCCTTTAATCAACAGTTTGAATTTCTACATGTGCTATATGATATTCCTTCCTGTCTCCATGAACATATATTGTCTTCTATCTCCCTTTTGTAATTTACATTATGTTAACATACATAGGGTTCCTTAATAAGTGTGAACATGGTCTCAGACTCCTGTAGCTAGCTAGCCATTTTCTTTCCATCTACCAATACTGTAGATTTGGACAACTTCATAATGGAACAAAGACAAGATGCTGTTTCAAATACTCTTGCAGTTATTTATTACACTCCATTAATACATTTTCATTATCACCATGTTGGTTAAAAATCACAATTTTGAAAGGTATATCACTTATATTTTAAACATCATCACATTGGGTAAAACATCACATTTTTGCTAGTTACAGCATTTGTGTTACTACATAAGTAATGTTTAGAAATGTGCCCCTCCTTCCCACATATAAAGCAGACTATTCAGTTGCTGACAACTGTTGTGCATTTACAGACATCTATGCAATTTTATTTACAGGTTTAGGGTGCTCACATGTTAATAGTTATTCATTAACTAGTAACATTTTAATTTTACCACAACCAAATCTGTCAATGCACTTAGGATCCCTTGCAAAGCCCATTTGTGCAAATTACTTCAGAGTGTCCTTTTAATCTTATAAACTGCTAGAATGTCATTTTATTCTTATGCCTTACTTATGTTTTTATGATAGGGTTAATAGGTTTAAAAACAGATATGTGTGCCATTATCATTTTGATTGAATTAAATATACAGCAATGAATTTCATGGTTTGTGTTTCAGAAGGCATACCATCCCTAGATAGTTGTTCTGTTTTAATTTTCTGATAGTTCATATAAGCAGTACTATCCATGTCCATCTAAGACTTGAGTGCTTCCTCTGTGAGATACAATTTTAAAATTTTGACTTAGTCAGTCAAACATCCATTCTCCTGGGTGACATATCTCAAAAATGCAATATGCTATGCTTAAATGTCATCAGCCCTGCTTAGTTGAGGTGTGGTGTTTATAGTGGTTAGTACCATGGCTACCAGATTCATTTGCACATGAAGACGTACCAAATGCCTATCAAAAGCATCTCCCCTCTCTTGATGAGCCAGAACACTCATGTTTGTGCTGGTTTTCACCAGTCTCCACAAGTCCCTCCATTTCAGAGTGCATAGCACTTCAGTAAAAGAAATAGTAACAGATGTCTCTTTCCAAGTGCCATAATTAACTATGTAATGTTTATACTTGTGCACTGTAAGGCAGGAAAAAATCAAAACAAAGTATAGTTCAGAATTTATAGCCCAAACTATTACTGCCGAAACCGCCAATGTTTTATATAGCACATGCCAAAAAACAGAAATTCAGTTCAAGAGCAGTTCAAGCATGTGTTCAGTTCAAAGTATTTTAAATTAAATGTCAAAGTTCCTTACAGTCCTGTTATTGAAGTTCTTTTAAGAATTTTGTTCCTCCAAAAATACTTTCAGAGGTATGCTTCAAGTACTCTACAGGTACAGCTACAGGTAAAGCCACAAGCATATAACCTCTCCAATTAATCAACAATTACCTTCTTAAAAAGGGGAACTCTAAAACACATCAAAATGGTAGTTTAACCATTCAAAATTCAGATACCAAACTTTGTGAAGTCAAAATAAAATAAGGCAAAAAATAACATAAAATAAAACTCAGCAATTCTTGTCATGATAAAACAGTGTAAACAGTAAAATAATATTATTAAAACAAAACATAGTATATAGAAAACCAATTAGATTAAGCTAAATCAGATAAATACACAAAAATGTAATTTTGCCACTGGCAGGTTTAACCCAGGGAGCTAGTGAAATCTGTCTGTTCAAACCAAGCAGGTGGGAAGCATTTATTCTAATCTGCCACAGTAACTCTCTCTATATTCAACTTTGGGGGAGTTTAATAAAGCCTACATGGACTTATTTTCCATGTAGGCATAGTGGCATTGTGCTTACATGGAAATAAGCAGATGTGCAAACCAGTAAATGGAGCTGAGGGGCATGCATGAGCATGTGAACACGGAAGTGTCTTCGGCATGCAAATCACCTCATAAGGAGGTGAAATGCATGTAAATTTGGCAGGTAGAGTGATCCAGCAAGCAGATAGGTAGATGTGCAGACACCGTGTTAGTGTCCATAATGTACATGGAAAAATTCAGTGTACAGGATATAAAAATGACACCAGGGGCTGTAAACTTGTAGCTACAGTGGCAAAAATAGTATAGAGGACATAGATATGTGCAAAAGTAATCACTGTGTGTCCAAAACCATATGGAAAATAATGTAAAATATATTTTTTAATACCCTGGGTATGTTTGCATAGTACGGCACAGTGTGCAAACATGCCATTATGGAAAAAAGAAATAAAAATATTGTAAAAAACAGAATTTGTGAGTATGTAACAGTAATGTATTACAGGACCCTGTGTGCAGTATGTACAATGTAGGACTGCTGTGGTTGCTAACTAGGCAGGGCCTGAAACCATGTAGTTACCAGGTGCTGTGCACGGATCTGTATGCAAATGAGCTGTGGTTACTGAATAGCACAAATGGGTATCTGTGTCCACAGATCCGATCCGTGTTGGGACAGAACCATGTTGATGTCCACAGAAAAGATAGCTGACATCAAAATAGGGGTGTGTCCGCAAACTGTTAAGCTCATTGTAGCTCAGTGGTGCCTTTTTGCATGGCTCATGACCTTCAATGTGGTTTGTCTGCTCACTGCTAAGCCTTGCTTATCTGTGTAATGTGGGTTTGCATGGCATGCTGCAGTGCTCAGCAATGAAGGATGTCAAAAGAAAATTGGCTGAGAAAGCCAATGATATATTAATTACTGATGAGCCCTGTTTCATTTAAACTAGGGCCATTTATTTATTATTTTATTTATTTATTTATTTTACATTTGTTTACCGGGATAGTCCAACTGGATATATGTCCATTTTCAGTGGAGGCCCGGGGAGAAAAGCCCCAACAGGATAATATCAGTTTCTTCAAGAATATACACACAGATTATTTACATTGAAAAAGTTGTACAGTAGTAAAATGTATAGTATTGTAGCATTTGTTTACAAAAAACTCACAGTTACAATAACAGTTACAATCAGCACAGTATGCTTGTAGAGAAAGGCCAGAAAGTGTTAGAAAAACAAGTTGGTTAGTTGGAGTGAATAATGATACTGCCATTAAACCCCTTAATGATGTACTTGGCAGGTGGAATGCTTCATAAGTAGCCAATCACACAGACTACATCTACAGCACAGCACTATAAAGTATGCATACACCCTACAATCTGATTTTCCTCCATACTCTGCGACATTAGAGCACAAACTTGGGAATTTTAACCTAGGAAATTCTAGGGGTTGCTGCAGGTCTGCTACATGTGTATGTGCTAGATGCTGAGGTCAATACAGCTGCTGCTGCTGCTGACCATAACCCTAGAATGAGAAGGAGAAGAGTATTCAGGCCCAGGGTAACCTACCAGGAGCTACATGAGATGGAGATTATACAGTGTTATAGGGTGGACAGGGACATACTACAATAACACAGTGAATTCTGCCACCCTCAACTCAGACCCAGAGTGAACAGAAGGGAACCCATCCCAGTGGAAGCAAAGGTATGTGTAGCCCTTAGGATACTAGCTACAGGTACTTTCTAAAGACCAACTGGGGACATGATGGTGGTCTCACAGGCATCTTCTTCCAGGGTACTCCACCACTTCCTGGATGCCATAGTACCACATGCTAGAGAGCACATTTATTTTCCTCACACCCCTGAGGAAATGGCCAGCAGTATGTGACTCTTCCTCTGTGTAGCACACTACCCTGAGGTACTGGGTCCATAGACTACACTCATGTGCACATCAAGGCATCACCTGGTGAAGAGGGTAAAATCCACCTCAACCACAAGGGGTACCACTCCATAAACTGCCCGGTTGTGTGCAATGCCCAGGGCATTATCCTAAATGTGTGTGCTGGCAGCTCTGGCAGTTATCAAGACTCCCATATCTGGAATGTATCACAGCTGTACCAGATGTTTGCTAGGGAGGACATCCCACACAGCCATTTACTTGGGGATGCTGTCTATGCACTGAAACTGCGGATGATGACATCCATCAGAAATTCATACACACCCATGGAAGAATGCCAAAATGAGGTGCACACACAGACCAGGAATATCATAGACCATGTGTTTGGGGTGTTGAAGTTCCGGTTCCAGTGCCTTGATATATCTGGTGGAGCCCTGCAATACTCTGCAGCCACATGTGCACATATGTTCACAGTATGTGCCATGCTACACCATATGATTCTGCAGAAACAGTTACAGCAGAATCAGCAAAGGGAAGGTATACACAGCCAACCACCAGTGCCTAGGTCACCACAGCCGCACCCACAGGGGGACTCAGAGGAGGAACCCCCTGAGGTTGTCCCTGTAGGCAGATGTAGGTGTGCCCAATATGCTCTGGCCTTGGCCAAGAGACAACACATACCACATGCACTGACAACCTAGTGCCCTAGGGACTGGCACCGTACTCTGACTTGCATACATATCGGTAAAAATTATGCCAATCAGCCGACACAACCTGTACCTCAGTATGTATTGGCTGTGGACTGTATGCATCAGAGACAGCCCCAAACTACAGGTCTATCAAATGCTGCATTTGCAAGGTAAGTCAGTCTCCTGTACACCACTTGTAAGGGGTATTACAATATGGTGGCATATGTATGGACCTGCCGCATGTATGCAAGGGAATATAGTGGGCTATATACAGAGTGCTACTGGGCTACTTGGTGAGATCTATAGTGGGCTACTGGGCTACTTGCACAGATCTAACAGCCACTTGAGACAACAGGTACTCTGTTCACTAGTATATGCTCCATAATAGCCACTAGGCCACATGGTTGAAAACTCCACAACAGTATTCCAGGGAGATGTCAAACAGTGAGGTCACAGGACAGTCACATGACTGTCTATGCCAGCAGAGCAGAGGCTGGTCACCCCTCACCCCAAGCACATCAGTGTTGCCATGCAACTGCTATAACAGTAAGTCTGCAACGATATACCAGCAGACCAGACAATTCCTTTATCTTGTTGATAGAGTGAGGAAAGAAACCTATCTGTCTGGTTGCTGGTGTAGCCAGGGACAGTAGCATGTGTGATGGTGCTGATAGTTTGAATCTGGCAGAGTTCAACATCTTTTGCATGTGAGGTACTCATATGGTGGTTGTCCGACAGACTGTCATAACCCCTCAATATGTTACCACAAGAAAGCTGGACAAAGCCAGAGTGAATGGGGGCACAAAGGGTCATACCTACAGACAAACATTATACACACTCTGAGTAACCTAGCAGGTGACTAGTATAACAGCAGGCTATAACAGGCCAGATTAGCTGCAGGATGTAAAGGCCATCACTTAAAGGTGTCAGTTGGTACAACAAGTCAGTGACCACTGTACAGTATAGCACCAGGAAACCACAAATGTATGAGAAACACAGCAGACATATGGGGTGAAATCCTGGACATTCTGCAAAAACATATACATGGAGAGGTATACAGACGGTCACCCTGTTTGTGCTGCTTCACCACGTACCCCAGTCACATCATACCACTCAACCTCTTAGAGCAGGAAATCTGGCCAAATAAAGTAAATAAAAGTGGGAACAAGGCCCACAAACTTCGACAGGTTTTAAATATTTGCGCCTACAAATGTAGAATGTCAATAGAATAACAGGGCCTTTATTAGCATGACTCTCAGGATGTGCAGGGAGTCTGAAACTTAAATGTCTGTCATTATTTATTTACTTCAGTCTTCACTGATTTGCCACTAATTTGCCAGAAAGATCACAATATGTGAAAAATGCCAAAAATATGCGGCAAAAATCTGGACAGTCTGTGAAGCTCTGTACAGTTCTGAAGTTTGAGTCATATATTAAGGTCAGCAAACAGCTAAGGAATGTCTTGGACAATATCAGGCAACTGCAGTACTGTGGTAAAGGTGCAGTAGCCAATGCCAATAATCCCAGACTGGAGTACAGGTAGCTCTGGCCTGAAGTCACCTTGTAAGTACTGACAATCACACTGGGCATGCTCCTACACCTAGCTAACTTGAACCCAAGTATGTTGTCTCTACCACCCAAAGACCTGCTATGTGGAAATATGTCTGTACATACATACAACTATGTATACATATTTGTCTCTCCATATTATCCTCACACTTGATTAGTGTCTCTATCATTATGTGGCACATATTTATATGATAACAAGATGTATATATAGCTGTATAAGGTACAATGATACATAGACTCCCCACATACTTCTACATAACACATTTACATTACTTACACACACACCTACATTTAAGGAGACAACTCTGTCATACACATTGATATAGATATGGGCAGGGATGTACGAATCTTCCCACATACCCCTGAATGCTGGGATTATCTGCACATACACATCACAGCAGTTGTCCGATGACACCAGACCAGGGCTGCAACAGTACATATTCTACTCACCCCTGAGCCTGCAGACTGTCACCCTGTAGACAGACAATGGTACGCAGGTGATATACTGTGCAGTGGTTTCAATGCATTCCTTGGACAGGCCATAATGTCCCTGGCCACATGTCTGCCTATCAAACTGCAAACAGCCACATATGGCTAGACTGGTAAGTGTACACATGTAGCAATGAAATTACCAGGCATCCCACCCCTAAGTCACTAGATACAATAACAGTACCAATCAGTATCACTCTGCAGGCCACACATGCTGTCTAACACAAGGTCACTTTGCATACTACACAAGTACTGTGCCTGCATCACCATCTACAGCAAACATAACCTGTGGCATGTGCAATAAGTACTGTGAGCTGGAGTGTGTAATACCTGATAGGTAGGAGTTCTAATCTCACATCCTCCAACTCTCTGTGTCTGTGTGTGTGTGTGTGTGTGTGTGTGTGTGTGTGTGTGTGTGTGTGTGTGTGTGTGTGTGTGTGTGTGTGTGTGTGTGTGTGTATCAATATATCCTATCACAACACTATGGACATGCCCATATGGGCTGTCTCTGTGCAATGCTATGAATTTTATGGCCTTGTGGCTGACTGCTGACATCTAATTTTTCTCCTCTACAAGACCTGCAAGTGTCATCCACCTTAAGAACACTAGCTGATAATCTAATAACAGAAAAACTGCATGGCGCGTGCCATAAGTACTGCAAGCTATAATGTGTAAGACAAGGTAGATAGAGGTTCTAATCTCACAGCACCCAACTCAGTGTGTGTGTAAATATATCCCCATGCAGCACTTCAGACAAGCCCATATGGGCTGCCTCTGTGCAATGGTTATGTATTTTATGCCCAGTAGCTGCTGACATCAACATTGGCCTTTGTTACAAGGCCTGCTGATGTCATCCACCTTAACAGCACTGGCTGAGAGGGTTGTTGTTGTGTCTTTCGGCTTTTCTCAGTTAGGGGTCACCACAGTGGAACTCCGGTCTGCTAATGATTGGCAGTAGATTTTTACTTGCCGAGTTGCCAGCTCTGATGCACAACCTTCAACGAAGGTACGCCGATTCATGCATGTCTCCACGCAGAAGACGCTCTAGCTGAGAATCGAACTGGACAGCGTCTTACTGTGAGGCGACAATGCTACCGCAGCACCACCACCGCAGTATCGTAATATCAGATAAACAGCGTAGCACATGTGATAAGTACTGCAAGCTGTAGTGTGTAATACTAGATATGTAGGGGTTCTAATTTCACCACATCCAACTTGTGTGTGTGTGTGTGTGTGTGTGTGTGTGTGTGTGTGTGTGTGTGTGTGCGTGTGTGTGAATGAATATGTCCCCTTACAGCACTAGAAACATGCCCATGTGGCCTACCCCTATACATTGGTTATGCATTTAATGACCCTGTGACTAGCTGCTGAACCTAAATTGCCCTCCTCTACATAAGCATAATTGATGTGTACCACCATCTAGAGTTGTATGTGTAGAATACCCAGGTGATATATATCAAAGGTAGTAGACTGTGTCACTGGGTATGAAAGCATGATGACGCTGACTTCTCCCATCATCCCTGACACACTGTTCTACACATATGCACCAAGGGAGCCATGTATGTATACTGGCATACTTTGCTGATGTCATATCTCTGCCATGTTGCCTTATCAACCTGTGCCACTGCATTGCCATTGTGTGTCTATAGTTGAACCTCTCAGACTCGTGGGACAAAAACATACACAGGTCTGTGACACACCTGTCATTCTGTAACACTACCACCAGTGTACCATCAGGCAACAAAGATGCACAACTTTTGATGTGTAGTCCTGACACTTGCCAGCATACAGTATCTGTCATGGCCCACAACAGCTGCTGTGGTATAACATGACTACACTACACAAACACATGCAAAGTTATATAGCCACCCTGTGCATCAAACACATATATGCAGGTCCCTGTGTTGATGGCATAGATGGCAGGGATGTGGCACAGGTGTCATCACATGCACAGTGTGTGGTGTGGGGGTGCCAGAGGCCTAGGCTATGCCAAACAGTTGACAGCATGTTTGTGAGTCAGGAAGGGGTGCTGGTTACAAGGGCCATGGAGAGGTGCTGTGTGTGTCTGAAGGTGACCTGCATGTGACAGTGGTGTTGGAATGTGTGCATGTACACAGTCAAGCCCAGTGCTAACCCTACACAAGTGTATGGTGGACAGCTGTGGGCCGTACATGGTAGAGTGGACAGTTCACCATCTCCGGCCACAAACACAGGAACTGGCTCCACTAGGAGTAGCACTGGCAGCACCATGCCCAAAGTCATATGTGGTGCTAGTACCTGACGGTGACTGTTGTTTGCTGGACCTGTGCCCCCATGGGACCACCCAGGACCACATGCCCATGGCCTGCCACATCATGGTGTGGACTGCACACTTCCCTCTGTATAGCTGTAGTTACTGCCACTACAGGAGCATGAGTGTGCATAGGCATGTGGTCTCCCAACAAATGGTATTGCTGGCCTATGTCCACATATCCTACGTCCAACTCCAACACATGTTCCATGACAGACAATATGCATTCAAAGACAGACACTGTCTCAGCCCACTATCTGTCCAGTACATCAGTGAAATGTTCCAGGGTGTCATCAATGCATTGGAGGCAGTCACAGATATCAGACTGGGCTGCATCCATAACCCTAAGCATCCATCTGGTGTTGCATTTAGCTCATGCCTGTGCCTCCATGACAGCCTGAAACATGCAGTGAGTGACCCACGATGTGACACCTGCAACAGGCAGTGGATGGGCAGAAGTCCTCCTTTGAGCACCCCTGTCAATCTGCCTGTGTGGGACCTCACCAGCTCTCTGGCTATGGCCAGTGACTGCACTCACTGCTGCCATAGTTGTCACACTGTCCTGTACTATGTCGGCACCCTCTGACTGTGATATATCTGTGGCCTCTGGTGAGTGGGTGTGTGTGGGCATACTGACTGTGTGGGGACAATAGTGGCAGAAGAGGGATGTCAACCTCTAGGACAGATTCAGCCACCGACAACCCCATCTGTGCCTCACTATGGCCACCATCATCATCAGAGTCCAATGAGACACTGACATCAGGTTGTGATGGGACAGACTCTAACCCCCCTTTGAGAAGCAAGACTAAACCAATACATTACCACCTGCACTATTATGTATGGTAATCCACACAGGCTCATACAGATGAGGATCCACAACTGCATTACATGTACTTCATCTTCTCATCTCTGAGCCCATGCACAACACATAAACTCACAACAACATACACAGACAACCCATGCCCTGTATAACATGCATGTCACCTACATCCGGGTAACATTGCCAGTACAGTATACTTGTAAGGTATGCAATATGACAGTGTACGTGATAGAACTACACATAATATCCAGTACACCTATATTGACAATGATATGCCAGTTGTAGTAGCACTACCTTAGGAGTAATTGCCTCATGTATAGCATGCTTCATAGTTGCTCATAGCTATAAGTGCAAACATGTTAATGTTTGTAGAAATACATACGTGTCATTCCCTAAGTTATGCACTGTAGTTAACTGCTCCAAACTGGAACATACAGCTATTCTACTCTGGCTAAGCACAACAGTTGCTCATAAGGCAAAATGGTAGCCCTTAACATTCATAGAGTATATATGATCTGCAAAACAACATTATCACACTTACCATGTACAGGACCATGAACTCCGACCATACCTGACAGACCTATGAAAAGGTGAGGGAGAGGTATTGTCAGCAACACCATATGTTGCAGTGTTACAAGGTAATATGTGTGTATATCCACATGCACAGTAGCTAATGTGATACTGGCTATATTGCTGACATTCTGAGTATGTGTGCACAACTGTGGGCAAATGTCACCCCCCCCCCAATGCAGATAGACCTAAAACCCATGTACAGGTCTGTAGAGCCTACCTCAATGACTACTAATGCATTATACTGGTGAACACAGTTAGCTTACCTGGACATTCGTCTGATGTGGATGCAGTGGCACCCACCTCCAGGATGTATGGAGTGATGGTGGGTTGGAAGCTGTTAGTTGATACTAGGTTCACTAGGAATTCCTCTGTGGCAGGGAGTGGTTGTTTTGTTGCAGGTCCTCCACCAGTGGCAGCATGATCCATGGCAACAGCAGCTGCCCTTTGACGTTCAGCACTGACCATATCTGTGGCCCGGTGTCAGACCTGCTTGTAGGTCCGATCCTGTTGGCCAATATGATTAACAGCCCTCATAAGGTTGGCCCACAATGCTGCCTCCTGTTCATGATTGTGGTGACCCCTTGAAAGTAGGATGTGATGGTTGAGTCTGAGGGTATCCAGTATAGCATCATTCTCTGCAGATGAAAATGGAGGATGTCTCCATTGGTACATTGTTACTGCAAGACAACAAGAGGAGTACACAGTACAGGACCAGATACATGGATGTCCATTATGTACAGACCCTACACACCCATAATGGCCTGCAGTATCCACTGCTCCCTCACACATCACACCCCACAGTGTGGCAACACACTACATGTGTGGCTATCACCAAGATAGTAGCAATACTAGGTAATGTCTGAGTGCTGTGACAGATTCTGCTTTATGTCTCTACACCCATCACTGCAGTATACTGTGGTGTGTCTCCTATGGGAAAATCCCCACAAATATGTCATGCGGCCACTGTCAGACAAATAGCAGTGTGCTATTCCAACAACTATATGGATACAGTCCAGAGACACCAGTGTGTCACAATGACGGACAGCAATTCAGACTTGCTGTAGTATATGTTCTCTGAAGGCATCATACCTCTCAGGTATGCAGATGTTTGCAGAATATCACCATGTTGCCTCATAGATGTGATCCTTCTTGCACAAACCTGTGAATGTTTGACAAATGGATGTCCACTGATTTATGGTTGCTGTCAGAAAATTTAAACAGAATCTAACTGTCACCCGTCAGACCCCTCAGACAACACTTATGCTACGCTAATATATGTTAGTCTATTCACATTCTTACTTTGTATGGCCAATATGTATACTCTGTCACTGAGTTTGGGCCTTTGTCCCCCCATTAAATATGGCTTTATCCTGATTTCTTATTGTATGAGGTTGAGAGATATGTTAGGCATAGCTCTCAACCAGACAGGGGCGAATGTCCATGAAACAGGTACTTAGTCAGAGTACATCAGAGACCTTCAGGGGCACTTTTACAATGTTAGTACTATTTATGTGTGACAATGACAGACTGAGAGGAGGTGAATTACAGTACATCATTTGATGTTACAGGAGTGTACACCCTTACTTAGTGTCACTATGCCTTATGTGTAATCCACTGTCTTAACTGCAACAGCCAACCATTGTAGGAGGGATGGACAGGGACAAAGCAGAGATGTGATTCAAAGCAGAAACAGTTGAGAGGCATGCCTGCAGGTGTTGGGCAGCAGAGTATTACTGATACGTCATTATCATAGATCTAAAACAAGCCTACTGTTTTAATACCTATTCCCCATACCTCCATTCCCTCATCTACATCCCATTTTATGGGGAAATATATTATACCTAGTAGAGTGATGTATTCCTTTTTTGAAGCATTCCTCTGTAAATGCTTTCTACATACTCTGTCTGTGAGTAAATCCACATACAGACCTGTTCCCCATATGTAGTTGCTTGCCTTTTGTAGATAATGCTCATTAACAGGTAATTGCCTTTGCACCTATCTGTGCTCAGAATTGCTAATTCCATCCAAAACAGATGAATTGTACTATCATTAGCCAATGACATGGCACCATACTGCAATATATAAGGCCTTCATGTAAGTCTTGGCCCCTTTCTTAGTTTTTGAGATGGACATTACTGAGGTGTGGGAAAGTACAGTTTTGTACCTACCATAAATGTAGATGTTTGAGTGTATATACTGCTGTAGTCATCACACTT
This sequence comes from Protopterus annectens, assembly GCF_019279795.1. Taxonomy (NCBI): domain Eukaryota; kingdom Metazoa; phylum Chordata; order Ceratodontiformes; family Protopteridae; genus Protopterus; species Protopterus annectens. The sequence goes on from NC_056737.1 coordinate 1,445,845,685, forward strand.
GTGTTATCCTGCCGTCAGGCAGTCCCGCAGGCAGCCGAATCCCAAAGTCTTGGTCCGGCGCCGGTTGTCGTAGCTTCTTCCCTGACGTCAGTGCGACAGAGGTATAAAAGAGGCAGTCGATGCCATTTTCTTCAGTTTTTCTTGCCCCAGATGTCAGGTGCCCCCAGCTAAGAAGGCAATACAATAACTATGCAAAAATAACTTAGTAGATAAACAATAGTACTAGCTGTTAGCAAATACACCATATAGACATGCATCCAATTGATTGATGTACATGGAGTTATAAGTAACACCCTGGTATGTAGAGGGGATGGTGGGAGGGTAACCTGGACTGCAGCAGTATATACACTTGAACATCTACATTTATGGTAGGTACAAAACTGTACTATGTTCATCGTGTTAAACTGCTGCAGTCATCACACTTGGGTTGAATCCCAAAGCTATGGATGGGTGGCTGGTACTAAACTGGGTTAGGCGAAGCTAGCATGCCCTGCAGAACTGCAGTGGCAAAACCAGCTCTGGTTTTTGAGTATAATGGAAGGTGGTAGTGCTTGGTAAAGGTGTGCACTGAACTCCAAGTAGCTGCCTCCAGAATGTCCTTGGTTGGAACCCCCCCGAGAAAGGCTGCTGAGGTTGCTGTAGCCCTGGTAGAATGGGACCTAATATTAACAGGCACTGCTTTCCCATGGTGCGAGTAGCAAAAGTGGATACAATGTGCTATCCATTTGGAGATGGTCTGTTTTGAAACAGCCTTTCCTTGTGAACCTGCAGCATAGGATACAAAGAGTTGGTCAGTTTTTCTGAAGGTCTTTGTCTTATCTAAATAGTAACGTAGCTGTCTGTGAATGTTCAAAGAGTGAAGGAGTCTTTCTCCTTTATTCTGGGGGTTTGGATAAAAGGTGGGTAAATGAATGGTCTGATTCAAAGCCACACTGGATACTACCTTTGGCATAAAGATAGGGTTAGTTCATAAAGAGACTCTGTCCTGATGGAAAATGATGAAAGGTTCCACTGCCATAAGAGCCTGTAGTTCTGAGACCCTGCATGCTGAGGTAATGGCCAGCAACAGAGCTGTTTTCCATGACAAGTATTGCGGGTCTGCTGAGAAAGCTGGTTCAAAAGGAGGCAGTGTTAATTTTTCTAAAACGAAGTTGAGGTCCCAAGCTGGTGTTGGGGGTTTTCTGGGAGGTCTTATATTCTTAGCCCCTCTGAGAAACTGCCTTAGTAAAGGGTGTGAGAAAATGGGAGGATCCGTATTATATTGAGCTGAAATGGCTAAAGCATGGATCTTAATGGATGAGAAAGAAAGGCCTTTGTGTAGCATGTCAGTTAAGTATTGCAGTATTTGAGGAATGTTTGCTATCCGAGGATTTTGGCCTTTAGCCTGGTTCCATGCACAAAATCTTTTCCATTTGTCTGAGTAAGTTTTTCTGGTGCTGGGCCTCCTGGCCTCCAAAATGACATTCAGGACGTCCTTTGAGAGAAGTGTTGATTGATAATTCAAGGTATTCTCCATGCAGCTAAATTTAAAGTCCAGAGCTGGCTGTGAAGGATCTGAGAGTTTTTCTGGCTCAACAGAAGTGGGAATTGAGGCAAGATCCATGGAGGGCTGTGAGTCAAGTTCCTTAGTAATGAGTACCAGTGCTGGCGTGGCCAGTCCGGAGCAATGAGGATCATTCGTGGTCTCTCTGATCTGACTTTCAGTAGTACCTTGGTCAATAGAGGTAGTGGTGGGAAGGCATAGACTGTCAATGCTGTCCAACTGAATGATAGGGCGTCCACTTTCCAGGCTGGGAGTGATAAGTCCTTGTGCAAAATTTCTGTAGTTGGCAATTGTTGGGGGAGACAGATAGATCTATGTCTGGGCATCCCCACCTTTGAGTTATCATTGAAAATACTTGTGGGTGTAGTCTCCACTCGTGAGGATCTGCGATATTTCTGCTTAATTCATCTGCCAGTATGTTTTCCTTTCCTGGCAGGAATTGTGCTTGCAGTTGTACTTGGTAAGTCAATGCTGTGTTCCACAAGGTCATTGCCTGTCTGCATAAAGGCTAGGAGTGTGTTCCTCCTTGTTTGTTTATCTGCCACATAACTGTGGTGTTGTCTGTCCTTATTAGTAGTTGTCCTGGATGCAAGAGGTCCTTGAAGGCTGTCAGTGCATTTTGCACAACTAGCATCTCCTTTTGGTTGATGTGAAGATGCATTTGTTTTGCAGACCATTTGCCCTGTATGCACTGTCCTGCCATGTGTGCTCCCCAGGCGTAGTCTGAAGAGTCTGTTGTCATAGCTTGGTTTGCTGGAGGTAAGGCAAAAGGAAGACCCTTGTTTATTTGACATGCTTGAGCCCACCATAAGAACTCTTTTTTAAGGCAGGGAATGAGAGGTATACTTGAGTTGAGGCTGTGCCTGTGTTGAGTCCATACACTTTTCAGGTACCATTGTAATTTCCTCATATGCAGCTTTGCATATGTGATTAGTTGAATGCAGGATGCCATGAACCCCAATGCCTGCAGGATTTTCCTTGCAGTGAGCTGGGTAAAGGTTGCCATCTTTTTGAAGTATTGAGTCAATTGTTTTTGTTTGTCTGGCGTGAGATAAGCCATCTGGGCCGTTGTATTTAAGCTGGCACCCAGGAATATTATCTGTTGCAAGGGTATTAGTTTTGACTTCTTTTTGTTTACTGTGTGCCCTAGGCAACTGAGCAGCTGTGTTACAAATGCCAGATGCTGTAATAGAATGCCCTTGCTGTCCGCTTGGATCAGGCAGTCGTCCAGGTATGGATAAATTTGTATTCCTCATTGTCTGCAGTATGCAATTACTGATGCCAGGCATTTCGTAAATACTCTGGGTGCAGTAGATAAGCCAAAGGGCAATGCAGAGAATTGATAATGCGTTGTACCTGCCAAAAATCTGAGGTATCTTCTGCAGTCTTGTCTGATAGGGACATGCAGGTATGCCTCTTTGAGGTCCAACGTTACCAGCCAAGACTCCTTGCCCAGCATGGGAAGAAGCTGCTGTAGTGTGAGCATTTTGAATTTAGGTGCCTCCAGGTATGTGTTTAGGATTGAGAGGTCTAAAATGGGTCTCCAGGCTTTGTCCTTTCTTGGTACTAGAAATAGTCTTGAGTAAAAACCTTGACCTTGTTCCTTTGTAGGAACCTTTTGAATTGCTTTCATATCCATAACAGCTGAAATTTGCATTTGTGCCTCTGCCCATTGGTTCATAGGTTCATAGGTTCATAGGTTCATACTAGGCTATCTGCCCGAGGGCATTTATAAGCCTAGCCCATAGTTTTTTGGCTTATGCCACCCCTTTAGTTTGGAGAAACTATGCCCATTATTTTGCTGTGCCTCTGTCGAGCAGTGACACTGAGGTAACCCCTGGGGTGTATCTGCGATCTCCCATCCATTGGTCAAGATTCCTCTTGAACAAGGCCAGCGAGGTGCTCTGCCTCACATAAACCGGGATTTTGTTCCACAGCATAGGGAGTCTTTGGGTGATGATTCTATCCCTCCAGCACGTCCTATTAATAACCGTGTCGAGGTTTAAGTCTCCCGCCCTTGTGGCTCTGAGGGATCTAGATTTTTTGAGATGAAGCATGTTCATCAAATCTGGGTTTGACATGGCCTTGTATGTCAGGCATAGGTCACCTCTGAGCAAGCGGTAAGCAACTGAATATAACTGGAGTTCTTTCAGTCGGGCAGCATAAGACAGATTTTTGAGACCCTTTATCCTTTTGGTGAGGAACTTTTGTGGCCTCTCCAGCTGCTGCAAGTGTCGGGAGGCAGATTTAGCATGCCTCTCATCCGTGGCAAAGTGTGAAAATGAAATCTGTACCTCAGGTAATAATATCCAGAACCCATTTGTCCTTTGTTATGATGCGCCAATTTTGTGGAAATAGAGCCAGTTTTCCTCCCAAAGGTGCTGCCAGGGCAATTTTGTTTGGCAGGCGAAGAGGGAAGTCATTGTGTTTGTTTCCTGAAGGGTTGAGATCTTTCATCTCCACCTCTTTGAGTTGTTGTATGCCATTGTCTAGGCCTGAAAGAACCTTGTGGCTGGCCTCTGCCCCTTGGGCATCTGTATCTACCTCTTTGGGGTCTGTCTGATGCAGGAAAGGACCAGTTTTTTTGATGGCCAGTTTCTGCTGAAATGAGGAGGTTGTACCTGTAAAAAATCTTTAACTGTTTGCATAGATTTTGCCTTTTCTTCCATTTTCTTTAAAACTTCCTCTGCTTTGACACCAAATAACACATCTTTCTGCAATGGAGCATCCAATAACTTTGTTTTGACATGTTCTGGTAAGGCTTGCTCTTTTAGCCAAGCATGCCTACGTATTACAGACCCTGTGACAGCTGCTCTCTACATGAGGCTTCCAATGAATCAAAACCACACTGTAAGGTATGCTTTCCCACCTGTTCTGCTGCATGCAGCAAATCCTACATCTCTTTGAAATCAGGTTGATCTGTCTGAGGGATCATTTTCTGCTTTAACTGTGTAATCAAGTACTGCTGGTATTTTAGCATGTGGAATTGGCAGTTTAAGGCCCTCATGGCCAAAGTGGCAGACGTATACACTTTCTTCCCCCATCTTTCTAATGCTCTGGAATCTCTTTCAGAAGGTAGTGGATTCTTAGCAGTAGAGGCCTTAACCCCTTTGGGACCCTGGGAAATGGTTTTGGGGTCTGCAACAGGACTTTTATATAGAAACTTATGAGAATCAGGAACTCGGTAGTATCTGTCTGGTTTAGCTGGTGCAGGAGGTAAGGAATCTGGGTTTAGACTAGATTCAGTGTAAACATCATCCAAAATGTCTAAAACTGGAGGAATTGCTAGGGGTCTATGCTGAGGGAGAAGAAGAAACTCACGGAGTCTTTTCTTAGAGTCAGAGTAATCTTGGCCTTCCCAGTGGAAGTGTTCCCTCATGGTATGTAAAGTTTCTGCAAAAGAGTAGTCTTCAGGGCGGAGATAGAGGGAATGGACTCTTCAGCATTTGAGTCTTCATAAGGAGGGAAGGAATAATCCTGGTCCTCAGAGTTAGCTGAGGAAATGGATGCTTGGTCAGAGGAAGGATAATCTTCCTCCAATCTAGGCCTTTTGTCAGGTGGGGGTTGGGAACCCCTGATAAGGGTAATTAAGTCCTCAGCCATTTTCAGCATCTGTTTTTTAGGCATAGGGGCCTGTGGGGGGGGGGGTCTGTGGACCCAGTTTCCTAACTTGTAAGGGGGCTTTAAGTTTAGCATAAGACTTAATAGAGATAGTTGTCGGTTTGAAGACGCCTTCAGAAACCGAAGGCCTATCCAAAATCTTTGGATCACCATCAGGGTTGGCGTCTGAGGGGTGAGATGGAACCAGCTCCTGAGGCCCAGCTGATTTGGTCTGGGAGGCCATCAGAATTTCTAAATCAGCGGTAGTCAGGGGTTGTGTAGGCGCCTCGCTGAAAACCGGAGAACCGATGGCAGGCCTTGCTGAGGCCTCGGTATCTGGTTTTGGCCTTGGCTGCCTGTCCTTATCCTTGCATTTTTTAATCATTGCTGATGTCGGATGCTCCGACGGCATGCTATAGTTAAATTTTCTGCCAAAATAATGTCGGGCAAAATCTGCCCGACGCTTGATTGTATGTTTGTTGAACCTAGCACAAAACCGACAACCAGAGACAACGTGGTCTGGGCCTAGGCAAGGAATACAATAAGATTGAAAATCCTTATGAGGTATTTGCTTCCCACAAGAAATGTAATTATTAACTTTGTCTGAAATTGGACTGAGGCAAGAAAAGTTTCCCCAATGGGGTACTTAGCTTTAGAGAAGACTTTGGGCTAAAATTAGATTCGAAAAATCTCAGGAGCTGGCCGACCGGCATTTGCGAACTGCTTCTGCTTCGGGCATCGCGCGGCAAGAAAGACTGGAGAAAATGGAGTTGGCTGCCTTTTTTATACCCCTGTTGCACTGACGTCAGGGAAGAAGTGACGACAACCGATGCTGGACCAAGACTTTGGGATTTGGCCGACTGCGGGACCGCCTGATGGCAGGATAACCCAAGTGTGATGACTGCAGCAGTATAACACGATGAACATCTACAGCATCACAGAGGGTAAGTACAAATACTGTCCACTGTAGAGATGTATGAAGCATGTCCACAGTTTTGCCTCATATGTTTGGTCAGTGTCCCATGACAGTGTGGTCATCTGGCAGTTCATTGGCAAACATTGTGGGTTGAGGTCAGAAAAGGGAGATAGATATGTGAGTGTCACACTTCATACCTATCAGAATATGCATGCTAATTCACTAGCTGCTATTCTATCAACTTATTATCTTTGTAGGGGCAAACTGTAAAACATGTATCTATCTCTGGGCCTTTGCCCCCCTTTCTGTATGGTTGTGTCTGGATCCCTTGTTATAGGGGGTTGGAAGGTGTGGTCAGTCTGTAGCAACTACCTTAACATACAGCTGTGTATGCTCCAGGCTGCAGCTGTTGCAGCCTAGGACAACATAAGGGGGAATTTGAACACTTAGGAGGCCAGCAAGCTGTATGTGTAACTGTGGCAGCTGTGTCAGCCCTATCATTACAGCAGAGCCAGGGGGGCATACCCATTACAGTCCAACTGAGGCATGTGCTTAAGATACATCTGTTATGCAACAGTGCCAATAGCAGAGTAGTAGGCAAGATATAGTTGGGCTATATGAATATTCGCAGTGTGTCCCTACCTGCAGGCTTGTAGCTTGCAAAACTGGGTAGCTGATAATTCAGTAGCAGTAACCTATGGGGATTAAAATTGCATGACTCATTCATTACTTGCTGTGTTCACAACAATGTAATTGAAGTGCAATATACTGTATTCGAACCCAGAACTGTGTTGTGGCAAAATATTCTGCATAGAAGGCATTTAACAGGCTGAGCTACTGAATCAGTGAAAATGCAGGTGGATTTGCCAAATATATGTGCTGACATACAGGCTTTGACACATGTCTGCATCCATCAGTATGTGCATGGCTTTCAAAGACAGATGTTCTGCAGCAGGGTCCCATTTCAATATATGTACTGTGCCACTGACACCTTATCAGGTGTGTTTCAAGACATTGCAGGTAAAATGGAGCATTTACCTGGTATCCCAGGCCTCATGTACTGCCATTATTATTATTTATTTGGCTCTCTATTGGTGTATTTTTGCATCAGAGTCCCAGGTACACTCCCATTTGTCACATTAGGTTTGGTTTCAGTCTGTCAGTGGCAATCATTATGTATTGCTGGAAACACCGGTTTTAATTAAGATCTATGTGGTCTAGTGGGTTAGTGCTGTAGTTTACAGGGGCCCAGGTTAAAAATGTGGCAGGGGTGATTATTTTGTACATATGCCTAACACTGTGAGAAACACATAGATTCATTAAAGCACATTAATGCTCATTTAAGCAAGTTTGCACGGTGCTGCGAGATGCGATGCATCGCGACACTGCAATTAGCTCTGAGCTAAAAAATTAAAAAGAAAAGAAAAACGTGTTGATAGGACAGTGGTGAAATGGGGGCAAGCAGGGGGAAAAACATAGTGACAAGCAGGTAGGGATTTGCAGGATGGGTGTAGAGAAGAACCATAGCTTTCCATTTCTTGTACAGCAACAGGTGTGCAGTTTGACAGATTTTGTGGATGAATTTGGAGTCTCAAACCCCAGAGAAATGGGTGAGGACAACATAAATGTGTTGTCAAGCCAGTTGGACTAAATTAGTTGAGTCCAGTGGGCACGTGTGAAATGGACAGCTATGTATGGGGTAATATTTTTTTTGTGGGTCAGGTTCCCATTTTTTTTTTTTTTTTTTTTTTTTGTTATAAGGAAGAGTGGAATGTTGGGGAAGGGATATAGTTACATGTGGGGAGGTCTGGGTAAGTGAGGATGCAATTGCAGATAGACAAGACAGCAGGCAGGGGTGGTGTGTGACACATGAGTGGGGTAAACACCTTGGATGGGGAGGGTGTTGTGGAATCTGAAGTGCGTGTGCCTCAAGATGACAGCAGCATGATTGAGGTCTCCACCCATGGGCAGTCCACACTGCTACTTCACTGCCCTGAAGGTAGCTGTGCTGGAGTCTGGGTACCAGGGCTTTCAGGCCCCACCAGGTTGTCAAGTCTGTCTTCAATCCAGCGCAGGCAACATTCATACATCCTATGAACAATCCTGCACACCATGGCCAGTAGTAGATCCTGGGAGACTACTGCTCCTCTACCACCACTCACAGAGTGAGACGGCCCTGTCCCCTGTGGTGGTTCCACCCAAAAGTGGTAAAAGGCCAGCAGAGGGCCACCACTGGCTTGGGTCCCAGATGTGCTCGGACCCTGTGCCATGGCCAGCTGAGGTAGGGTAGGCTGATCAGCAGTAACTGGCCTACCCTGATGTGCTGCACTTATGGATGTGAAGCAATGCATTTAGGTTATTTATGAACAAAAACATTGTTAGTAATAACACCATGCCAGAACAATGGGAATAACCCCATTACATTTCAATGCATATTATGTGAAACACAACAATGAATAACAGAACAGTCAGTATATTAACAGCATGCCAGCAACAGTTATGATATATGGCCAACAGAATAGGCAATTCAAGAAGATATGTTAATATGCAACCATTGTAATACATAACAATAAAACACGTCCCAAAATAAAGTTTATAGAACAACATATGCTAATAGCAAACCATAACCAATGTATAACAATAATCAATATTTGAAGAGGGAGAGAGAGAGAAATATAGTCCATCAATACCATTATAGGCTATATAGCTGACAACAGTACTGCTAACTATTCTACAGTTCTGGCCTTTATTTATGTGTAAAAGTGCCCTATAGCTGCTGTAGCATGTACATACCTCTCAAGCTATCCACGTGAGACAGTATGGGCCAAGCAGTAACAACTGCAGGTACACAACTACACAGAACACTTGCACATCGGGTGTACCTATATAACTACCAAGGTGTACTGTGTTCTGATGTAGTGCTACTTTGCTATTTGCATAATCATGTCAATGATACATCTGTGACAGTGGGATTATGCAACATTAATTACATTGCATGACAGTGTGACACTTGAGAGACATGTATGTGTACAGTACAGACAGTAAACAACTATCATGCCTTGCTTGGCAAGCATGTGGATAGAACCCAATAGCAGTGACTGTAGAGGACATCTGCATCACATGTATTAATTGACTACAGCAGCCTTTAGCACACACTCCAGGCATGCAGCCATACCAAAGCTTACAAATTGTATTTCTTTTATTTTATTATTGTTACACTTATTTCCTGTATTTTATGGTTTCACATTCCTAGCAATGACATACAGTACAGACAGTAAACAACTATCATGCCTTGCTTGGCAAGCATGTGGATAAAACCCAATAGCAGTGACTGCAGAGGACAACTGCATCACGTGTATTCATTGACTGCAGCAACCTTTAACACACACTCCAGGCATGCAGCCATACCAAAGCTTACAAATTTTATTTATTTTATTTTATTATTGTTAAACTTATTTCCTGTATTTTATGGTTTCACATTCCTGGTAATGACTGTAACAGTCTGTGATGTGTAAACACACAATAATGTACTCATAATATGGGATACCTCACCAATTTACCTAGTTCCTGTGGAGAGAATATCTGTAAATATTACATAACTGATGCTGTAATATTTCAATCTACATAGCACTGGATTCGAACCCTGGTCTGTGTGTGGCAAAAATGTACTTCACACACAGTATTTAGCAAACTGAACTACTGAGTCACTGCTGATAACTGAGTGACTGATATTTGCTAGAGCTCAGCTGGCACCAAAATATGACCTGCTAATAGTAGTACAGTTTTATACTTGACTGCAGTGACACTTGAACACACATCCATGACATTCAAACATGACAGAGATACTGGGCAAAGTATACATTACTACATAGAATGCAAGTGTACACAATACATTGTTAGTGCATTGACATATCTGTAAAGTCAACAAACAATATACAATTATGAGTTATTACTTGCAGTCTACAACTAGTAAACTGTTATACCTGACTGCAGCACTGTACCTCACAGCTTGAATGCTTGTAGCTGACATGCAGTTGTGACAACAAGACAATCCTGCTGTACACAATTTACTTTGGTGTTATTGCTATTGGCCCTCATGTTGTTGCAGACCAGTTGTCATAAGTCATTTCTTAGAAAACAACTCTGAACCTACACTTATTGCACAAGAGACTTTAGGAGATATACTTTCATGCAAGTACTGATACTATTTTGTGTTTTAATTGCAGAACAGTTTTAATAATTGATTTAATGCAAAACATCCCTATTGTACAACAGACTTATTAATAGGTTCATAGGTGTGTACTAGGCTAATGGTCCTGGAGCCTTTTACAAGCCTAGCCCATAGAAGTGCCTTGGCATCATACCACCCAACTTTAATTCAGGGTGCCTCTATCAAGTAGAGTCACTTCATTGATATCAGGGGTGAACTTTCTATTTCCATCCACTCATCAAGATTTCTCTTGAAGATGGCCATTGAGGTGCTCTGCTTGACATGTATAGGAAGTCTATTCCAAAGCATGGGCAGTCTCTGGGTTATGAACCTGTCCCTCCAGCATGTGCTGTTGATTGTGGTAATGAGGCTGAGGTTTCTGGAGCATGCGATGTGGAGGCATTGGGATTTCTTTAGATGTAGCATTTCTAACAGAGCTGGGTCAGACATGGCTTTGTAAGTCAGTCAGAGGTCACCACTTAGTAGACAATATGAGACAGAGAATAGCTGGGGTTTTTTGAGTCTTTCCATGTAGGACATGTGTTTAAGGTCTAGGATCCTCTTCGTGAGGTACTTTTGTGGTGTTTCCAGCTGTTGCATGTGTCTACTGTGGTACATGCTAAATGGGGCATTATATTCGATGATTAGCCTAATGAGGGAAGAGTAGAGAAAGATGATAACCTCTTTCTTCCTGGATGCAAACCCTTGGTAATGAGATGTGCCACATAGAAGGACTTTCTGACCACAGTGGCAATGTGGTCATCAACGTGTGTCCCCAGATCTCTTATAACACCTTCTGTGTTCAGTTGGCTCCCATCGATGTGGTAATTAGTGTGAACTGAGTTTTTCCCAAAGGGGATGACTACGCATTTTTTGGCATTAAGCTTAAGGCTATGGTTTTGACACCAGTCATTGGTCTCAGTGCGGCCTTTCTGTAGGATGTCTGCATCACTTGGGGAGTTAATAATGGCTCCCAGCTTGCAGTCATCTGCAAACTTGGTCAGCCAGAGTCCCTCCATGTTGGCCTAGACTTCTGAGAAGTAGATGCTAAACAGGAGAGGACCCAGGACAGATCTCTGTGGCACTCCACTCATAACTGTTCAGCAGTCTGGCTTGGAGTCCGCTCCTTTCACACTGTGTGTTCTATCTGTGAGCCAGTTTGCAACCCACCTAGTGATATAGGGCTTGTTGCCTAGTTTGGTGAGTTTATCAATAATTCCCGAGTGGGGAATGGTATCAAAGGCCTTGTCCATATCAAGGTAAGCTGTATGATCTGCTTTGCTGTCATCCACAGCTCTAGTGACTTACTCAAAGAAGTCAACCAGGGTTGAGCAGGTATGATATATCTTTCACAAAACCAAATTGAGTGGGATCTAGAGTTTGGAGATTCCCTATATCCTTGTTAGTTAGGTCCACGATGATGCGCTACATAGCCTTACATATCAGACTCATCAGGCTAATAGGGCGATAATTCTCAGGGTCTGAAGTCACTCACCCTTTATGGAGATGGATGACTGCAGCAGTGCGCCATTTGGTAGGGACAAAGCCTGAGGTGAGACATACCCTCATGCAGGTACTGCTACTATTTTGTGTTTTTATTGCAGGGGAGTTTTAATAATTGATTTCATGCAAAACAGCCCTGTTGCCCAACAGACTTTATTAGATATACCTTCATGCAGGTACTGATAATATTTTGTGTTTTATTGCAGAACAGTTGTAATGACTGATATCTTGCAAAACAGCCCTACATGCACAGTCATTGCACAACAGACTTTATTAGAGAAACCTTCAATCAGTTTTTATTGCACAACAATTGTCATTATGCAGGTGTTGCAACACAGATGTAATTCCACAGTTATTGCATTACAAAGTTTTATTGCATATACTTTATCAAAGTTAATGCTTTAGTCTTCCCTGCTTATGGCACTAAAGTTGGCAGTATGCACTTCTTGCAGTACAGCTGTAAATCCACATTTATTGCACTACAGTCTTTACTGTATATACCTAATCAGTGTTAATGTTTTACTCTGTCTTGCTTATTGACTATAGATAGCAAAATACATATGTACTCATCACACTCATGGCACAACCTGGACAAGCCTCTGGCATGTGCCTCGATGTTGAAAGCCCTCTCCCCTGCAGCTGTTCTGAGAGAAGCACGCCATTATGCATACCAGTTTAGCAGACATTCAAAATTAAGTATCAGTGAAACACAGGTAATGGCACTTATATACATGTGGGACATTCTCAGCCCAGAGTTATTGGACCCAGTTGTCTAACAGAGCCCCCTTCCATCTTTTCAGGTCATTGTGGTGGTGATAACACTGATCGCCTGTGTGGGGGATACCAGTTGCACTGGTGAGGTCTCTTGCTAGCCGGTCCAAGGCCTCCACCTTCACTCTGAGCCCTGGTAATCTCCATGCATCAGCTGGCCATCACGGTTTTTGATAAGGAGTCTGACCATGACTTTGGAATCCTAAATGCCCCACTGCTGCACCCAAAAGTGCAAACCCTCCTCAACACCTGCCAGTGTATCCTTCAGAGACAGAATTCCAATGGATTATGCTGTATTCCCACCTATTGGGTTTCCTATAGCCTGTTTTCATGCCCTTACACTTGACTGGGCAATATTTAAAAATGTGGCACATTGCTTAGCAGAGCAAAAACCAGAGCAGCTGAGCAGTGATAAAATCCGTATGCTTAGCAGTGCGAAAACCAGCCAAGCAGAGCCGAGCAGTGCATATACATTTTCAGCCATTATTGTGTTTATGTGGTGCTTATTAGGTCTTAGCAGGTACAACTAATCTACTTGTTTGTTGATGGTATCCAGAGGTCCTCAGCTGTTTTACATTATGGAGTTAGTAGAGTTTATGTATTAATCTCTGGACAGGGAATGGTGGTTGGGGTGTTGATCTGTAAAAACATCTCAGAGAATTTCTATTCTAGAAAAAAGTAATACTTGATATTTAGCAAATGGCTTGGCATTAGCTATTTGTAAAAGCATAACTTCAGGAAATATTTGCTGCAAAAACTATTATTACCACTCTATGCCTCCTACATCGCTTTACCAGTCAACCTACACTTTCCACCACTGTCCATGCAAATTGGGCTTATGCTATAGGTAAGGGTATCAGTGTGTTTATGCTATATGCAAGGGTATCAGTGTGTTTTAAACCCTTGATTCAATTCTTTCATTTTGACACTCTGGTTAAGCTGCACAACATTTTCCCTTTCTTTTTAAATATCAGGTCAGTTAAATATTCCCATTTTTTTAAAAAAGTTACATGACTTATCTATAGGTCACACAGGTCAGTATTATTTTTAACGGCACTCTAATATGAGGGGCTAATGTAGGTTCTTCCTCTACAAAGATGCAAACATCATTTTCGTCTTCATGTAAGTCATCCTGCAAAAGTCTTTTATGGGTACATGATCATTACTGGTTGCCAGGATGGACATTTTATTTTTATAAGAGCAGCAAGCTGAAATACTCTGCTGTGGTCATTATTCCTTTCATATTGGTCATCAAAATGTGAGAGTTCTTAAGGTGGGAGGTGAGGAAGCAGAATTTGTAAAACAGAGAGATATTGTCAGTGATAAAGTAAAGAATCAATGATATGGGTTGTGGGGGACTTCTGATGTCAGCATATGCATACAATAGCAGAAACTGAAATATGTTATGTATGCTATTTTTTCTGTTAGTCACAGCTGAAAGGGAGAGTTCCCCAAAATACAATGTCTATGATTTTGGGACAGGCTGCCTGAGAAATCAAACAGTGAATGCACAATTACTGTTAAGTGATCAGTGTGGCTTATCTGTATGGGGCAATGTCTGTGCCTAAGAGCAACAAGTTGAAGTCCAGTACTACGTACATTATTTACCTTTCATCAATCAACAAAGTCATAGAAAGAAAGTGTTTATTTAATTTATTTTATTTTATTTTTTTGGAGCAGGTGTTTTGTTAACCAAAACGGTGTTTATATGGCTACTAATAATTTTTGGTGCTGTTTGTCAAAATGATACTGATTCTACATTTGAGAGCAACAAGCCGAAATATATTACTGTGACATTTTTCTTTTTACTTTTATCACAATCATACATTAAAGTTGTACTCAAAAAAATACTGTCTCCAGGGAAACAGACTACATGTGAAAGCAAGGGGCAATTACTTGATCACTGGCAAATGATCTCTCATCAACATTTTTGACATAGCACATGTATCAGAGTTACAAACTAAAAAAGAAAATCCTGTTGTCATTACTTCTTTCACTTTTTCACATTCAGTCCTCAGAGCTATTCAAGAAAAGTAGATGCTCTGGTGGAAAAAAGCTATCTATAAAAGCAAAAGGCAGCTACATGATCACTCTTAAATGTTCAGTGAGATATCATAGTTATAACTCTTCTTCACTATGTCTCATTTGCAGTTCATTCCTGGCTGTGATTTCTGTGTGGGGTCTATGCATCTTACCTTTGTCAATGTGGGGTTTTGCAGAGAGGTCTAATTCAGTCTCACATCCTGAACATATGCCATAGTTGAACTAGTGATCTACCAAATTAATCAGCAGTGTGTTTTCTCAGTGTGTGTGTGTGTGTGTGTGTGTGTGTCTGTGTAGTGTGTAGTGTATGCATGAAATGCAGGAGAAGAGCAAATTACAAACATCACATCTTCTTTCACTTCACATCACTCCTCTTTTAAAGTTCTTTTCTGCAGGGGACAAGACCCACAGACCACCTGACTCTATATATACTAACTCTGAGCCTATCATATCTCAGAGAAAAGTGAAATATTCAACAAAAAAATGGCCATCTATGACTTGGTATATGTTCTGATTATATCCAGACAGACAAAAGCACATAACTACCATGTTGTGTGGTAATAAAAGCTTAAAATATTTCCAGTGTGATCAACTGTTTTCTTCATTTAGAATTCCTCATGCTCTGTGTGTTCTTGTAGGTAAATAGTGGTTGCTCACAGACTGGCTTTCATTTTTTCTTTTTCATTTATTGATATGACTTGTCTGGAAAAGCAATCACTTGGAATAAATAACTGTGACCAACATGTCTTCACTTTTTTTCTTAATCAGACATCATCAGCCTTTATGAACAGCTGGCACTTTTGGTGGCAGGTTGTGTATGAAAAAAAGCAATGATATGATATTAATACTATTAAACAATTATTTATAATGGTTTGTATGAGAAAGGCAGAGTCTATATGTTTATTTGCTTCATTGTTTATTGATGGCCTCTGTCTGCATTTTGTTTCTCAGGGTTAGTTCAGCACTTGAGCTCTATGCAACCTAGTTTCACTATGGAGGTTGCTTTGCATTCTGTGGAGTCAGCACACCTAAGGTGATAACTACTGGTCAACATCTCTGTGTTTAACTGATTGCCTGAGGGTCTATTTTCTCTGTTGTACTTCTGGTATAAAGATTTGCATTTCTGTGAAATTGTGCTCAGTAGCAGAGCTGATATAGCAGAGCTGATTAGCTGGCTGTGTTTGATTCTATAACCATCTGGATACACCAAGCTGATAGAAGTATACAATTTTGCACTTGAGCTATTTCAGTGATAGTTAAAACTGTACTACATTTATTTATTTGCTTTATTGTATATTGCTGGCCTCTGTCTTCATTATGTTAACAAAACTGTACTGCATTTATTTATTTGCTTCATTGTTTATTGCTGGCCTATGTCTGCATTTTGTTTCTCAGGGTTAGTTCAGAACTTAAGCTCTAAGCAAGCTAGTTTCACTGGGGGGGGGGGGTTGCTTTGCATTCTGTGGAGTCAGCCCACCCAATGTGTAAGCTACTGGTCAACACCTCTTTGTGTTTATCTGATTGCCTGAGGGTCTATCTTTTCTTTTGTACTACTGGTATAAAGACTTACACAGACAGAACCCACAAGGTCAAAATAGGTGCTTCCACCTCTGACAGAAGACCTGTCACTAGTGGTGTTCCCCGGGGATCTGTCCTGGGACCCCTACTCTTTGGCATCTACTTCTCAGAGGTACAGGCAAAGACAAAAGGCCTGTGGTTGACTAAGTTTGTGGATGACTGTAAGTTAGATGCTGTCATTGACTTCCCAAATAATGTTAACATACTGCAAGAAGGTCTCACAGGAACAAATAACTGGTGCCAAAGTCATGGCCTCAAGTTAAATGCAAAAAAAATATATCATCATGCCATTCAGCAAAAACATGGCCCCTATTGATTATCACATCAGCAGCAACCCCATAAGCAGACAACCTGAGGTAAGGGACCTGGATACTCAGGCTGACAACAATCTCATATTTGGCCTTCATGTAGTGGCAGTGGTCAGAAAAGCCTTTTACTTAGTGCATCTCATAAGTAAAGGGATTGCATCCAGAAAAAAGGAGGTTATTACCTCTCTATACTCCTCCCTCATTAGGCCAATAATTGAGTATAATGCCTCATTTGGTATGTACCTCTCCAAACATCCGCACAGGCTGGAAAGGCCATAGAAATACCTCACAAAGAGAATTCATGGCCTCCAACACCTGTGCTGTGTGAACAGGCTCAAATCAGTATCACTTTACATGGTATCATACAGATTGCTCAGAGGTGATCTGTGTCTCACCTACAAGGCAATTTCAGACCCTGCCCTACTAGAGATTCTCCATATCTGTAAGTCTAACTCCTTGCACATTACCTGCTCAAAAGTCCTAAATCTAATATGCAACATAAAAAAAAAACTGCTGGAGAGACAGATTTATCTCCCAGAGACTGCCCCGTCTCTGCAATAGACTTCTCATACATGTCAAACAGAATACCTAGCTGAACCTCTTCAATCGCAACCTTGATGAGTGGATGGGAAACCACAAATTTGTCCCAGGGGTTCTATCTGTGTCCCTCATTGACAGGGGTGACAGGTGCTGAGTGAGGTTTATTTTTTCGAGATAAACTCTTGGCTAGGCTTTTAAGGGTCCCAGAGCCATTAGCCTAGTAACCTCCTATGATCAATGCAGAAAGCTGAAACACTCTGGCCATTTTCTCTTCCACTTTCCTCATAATCAGATATCAGAAATGTACACCAAATGTTGCTCTCTTTTCACAAACAATATCTGTATGTGAGAGAAAATGACAGTTACACAATTGCTGTAAAGTCACTGGCATGGCTTATCAAATAAGACGTTTATATGCATCTGGCAGCAACAAGGAAAATCTATTACTGTGACAATTATTAATGTCATGTTCATCATAATCAAATATTTGATGAATGCAGTGAAAGCTGCTGTAATTTAGAGATAGTAGGTGATGTGTCAGAAAAAAGGGCAATGATGTGACCACTATTAAGTGATCACTGATGTGGTTAGTTAAAAGAACAGTGTATGTGTCTAAGAGCAGCAAGTCAAAATACATTACTGAAGGCCTTATTATGGTGGACCTTATTACTTTTACTTTTCTCACAGAATCAAACAGGTTTGCATAATGGCCTTGCAGTTGATACAGTATATCTGGATATTGCAAATGCACTTGATCTATCCTATCAGGATGCCATTCTAACCACACTGATAGATTTAAATGTAAAACCATATGTGATGAGGTGGCTGGCTAACTGGTTGTTAAATAGGATAAGTAAGGTAAAAATTGAGAACAGTATCTTTGACTACAAATGTGTTAAGATGGGTATGTTGCGTGGATCAGGTTTTGGCCATTTACTCTTTGGTTTGTTATTGGTTGATTCATTTTCTAACAGTATCTGGATAAGCAAATTTGCTGATGGCATCGTAATTGGTATTATGGTTACC
Source organism: Protopterus annectens (assembly GCF_019279795.1). Classification (NCBI taxonomy): domain Eukaryota; kingdom Metazoa; phylum Chordata; order Ceratodontiformes; family Protopteridae; genus Protopterus; species Protopterus annectens. The sequence goes on from NC_056737.1 coordinate 1,445,863,723, forward strand.
AGTATACATGACCTTAACTCTTTACAGGGCTATCTGGACTTGTCATTTAAGTGCTGTCTTTCCAGGGTTATGAGGTTCAATGCTAAAAAGTGTGTAGTGATGCACCATGAGCATCTAAATAGGCTTTACCCATACGTCTTGGACAAACATTTGCTATTGGAAGTAGCAATAATAAGGGACTAGGGTACACTGCTTGACTGAATTAATAAGTTGAATAGCATGTTAAGTTAATTGACAGAAGATGTTTTGGGGTTATTACAAATATATGGTGTAGTATCACCAGTAAAGATAAAAGAGTCTTGATTCCATTATTTATTATGAATATATGACCTATAACTGAATATAGTGGGTCATTTTGTATGTATCAGGCATCACATTTAATAATATTTCACATATTCAGAAAACATATACTAGGCAAATTATGAGAATGGGGCAGTTATCATACAAAAGAAGTCTAGAACACCCTCCCCTCTACTCTGTAGGGTATAGACTATTAAAAGGTAATTGGATCTTAACATTTACATCTCTTAAGAAAAAAGATTATGGCTTTCCTCTTACTGGGCATTCGTTTCATAAATCATAACGTATACACTAGGAATAATAATTTAAACATTGCCTTATCTCATTCTAAAACATCAATTAAATGCTATTTTTTCATGAATGATCTGGCAGATTTATGTAACTCCTAATCATCGAATATACACAATGCTGAAGCACTAGACGTCTTTAAAAATATTTGATAGTTGCTTTAATATTATGTATTTATTTCTGGGTTATCAATTAAGTAATCATGCTGAAGCACTAGACGCCTTTAAAAATATTTGATAGTTGCTTTAACATCATGTATTTATTTCTGGGTTATCAATTAAGCAAGCTCTTAAATGGCCTGTACAGGCCAAGAGCTTGTATCCCTGAAATCGGGAGAAAACCCTAAGATAGTGCAGTGGTGCAGTGGTAGTGTTGTTGCCTCACAGCAAAAGGTTTTCTGGTTCATTTCTCAACTGGGGTTCCTTCTGCGTGGAGTCTGCATGTCCTCTCTGTGTTCATGTGGGTTTGCTCTGGTTTCCTCCCTTACAAAGACATGTGTCGGGAGTGTTTCTCCCTGGGCCTCTGCCAAAAATTGGCTTTGTTCCAAGTCGGACTTTCCCATTTAACAAATATAAAATAAACAAAATTCTTGAAAGCAGCTACCTTGTATATGTAAAAGCAAAGGGCAGTTATATGGCCATTATCAGATGAACAGTAATGTGAACTTCCAGGGAGTGGAGTATATGTATATAAGAGCAGTAAGTGGAGAATATTAATGTGGCCATCATTTTTGTTTTATCTCATCACTAACATCGGAGGTGCCCATCTCTTTGGTGTGTGGGGAGGAGAAATAGTTTATATGTGAAACAATGGGAAGTTACTTACTACTATTGATATGGCTAGCTTGGAGATGATGATAATGTGTCTTAGATTAGTAGGATCAAATACATTGTAGTAGTCATTTATTTTGATTTCCTCACAAATGTATGGTGTTTACAATGAAAGTAAACATCTTTCAGGGAGAGGCAAGCTATCTGTGGAAGTGACTGACCTCTGTAGTTAATCATAATTTAGCAGTCAGTTACCTGGCATGCCAGAGGAAGTGCTTATGGATTTGAAAAAAGAAATGATCAGCACAGCTTTTCTTGGTGGAAAATTTATGTTTATTTACACATTATAGTTGGACATTACATGTAAAAGGAGATGAAGCTATATTTTTCTGTATTTTAGAAAGATAGCGATGTTACAAAGCACATTTTGTTTTTGGCTGTTATTTTATTATTTAAATAAAAAACACCCAGAATGCAAATGCCTTTATACTCAGTTCATAGCAAACCTACTGGGGGAATTTAATAAAGCCTACACAAACTTTTTTCCATGTTGTCATAGCGGCACACTGTTTACATGAAAGTAAGCAAGTGTGAGATCCAGTAAATAGAGATGGGCAATATGCATGTACGTGAGATCCAGTAAATAGAGATGGGCAATACGCATGCACGTACTAACACGGAAGTATCCTTGCATGCAAATCACATGATAAGCAGGTGGATTGCATGCAAATGAGGGCAGTAGAGTGATTCAGGAAGCAGATGGGCAGTCCTGCAGACCCCATGTTGGTGTCCATAGTGTACATGGAAAAATTCTGTGTACAGGATGTAAAAAAGCAACAGGGGCCATAAAAGGGAAGGTAGATTGGCAGAGATAGCATAGCAGAGACATATATATGCAAAATTATCAACCATGTGTCCAAAACCATGTGGAAAAAGATTTAAAATAATAGTATTTATTTTTTTGTAATAATCTGGGCAAACATGCTGTTAAGAAAAACAAAATTAAAAAGTGTAAAAAAGAAATTTAGTATGTGACAGTAATGTATTATAGGACCCTGCATGGATTATTTTCAATGGTGGAATGGTTCTGTTGCTAAGGAGGCAGTGCCTTGAACAGTGTTGTTTCCAGGTTGTGTGCACTGATCCCTATGCAAATGAGCTGGGGTTACTGAAAAGCACAAATGGGTATCCTTGCCCGAAGATCCCATCCATGTACAGAAAGAACAGTGCTGGTGGCCACAGAAGATGTAGCTGACAGCAAAGGGTGATGTATATGAGGACTTGTAAGCTCATTGGAGCTCAGTGGCACCTTTTTGCGTAGCATGGCTCTCTGTTGAGAAGGGGGTGTACAGTGTCTGCTAAGCTTTGCTTACCTTCAGTGTGCATGTTCCATTGGGTTTAAGCATGCTTGCATGGCATGCTGCCATGCTGAGCATGACCTTTCATGGGGGCATGAATACTAAGTACTGAGCACTGTTCACCTTCGTGGCAGGTGTTTGCATGACATGCCACAATCTTGAGTGAGGAATGCTGTTCAAACAAAAAATTTGCTGAGAAAGGCAATATCTTAATTACTGATGACCCCGGTTTCACTTAAACTAGGGCCATTAAAAGTCCTTAATGATGTACCTGGCAGGTGGAATGCATTATAGGTAGTCAATCACACATGCTGCACCTACCGCAGAGCACTATAAAGGTTGAATACACCCTACAATCTCATTTCACCCCAATACTTTGCATCTGTGGAGTACAGACTTGGGAGTTTTAACTGAAGGAATGCTACGGGCTGCTGCAGGTCTGCTACATGTGTATGTGCTAGATGCTGAGGTCATTGCTGCTGATGATGATGATGACTACAGGCCTAGACTGAGAAAGAGAAGAGTGTTCGGCCTAGGGTAACCTTCCAGGTGCTACATAAGCTGGAGATTGTAGAGCAATACAGAGTGGACAGGGGCATACTACAAGAACTCATTGAGCTCTGCTGACCCCAACTCAGACCCAGACCCAACAGACAGGAACCCATCCCAGTGGAAACAAAGGTATGTGTAGATCTTAGGATACTAGCTACAGGTAAATGAAGAACACAACAAAACCTCACTGCCGAGTAAAGGACCCTCGTAACGACAGTATTCAATATGTGGACAAATCCGAGGATACACCAAAGGCTGAAACTCCAAAAATTCCAAAAATTCAACAGGAACACGTAGGTTAAATCTTTTATTAAAAAACGAAATGCCTAGGACAGTGAGCGCTTTTACATTGTAATAACGCTTCTTCAGACTTCAATGGCAAAATGATACACTGTCAATTTTAAATAGCGCATTGATACGCCTGCAGCCCATTAACATTTTAATTAACAATATAATTAGGCAGACAAAAGCATCACTATTTATGAGGTTCATAAACATGCATCTAACTACTGAGAAAGCATCATAAGATAAAATGTATAACCTCTGAAAAGCCTATTTAAAAACACATGAATGTTGAATAAAAACATCTAAAACAAACTAAGTTCAATGTTTAAGTGGCTTGGCCGCCAAAAATGGTTTCAAACTAATTTTCTCATTTAACCCATATTGATGTGATTGCAACCTGAGAATCCATTTGCTCTCTATCTCTTCTGTGTAATTCTTTACATTACCAAGTCTATGGTTCCTCTTCACTAATTCTAAGACCCTAAACTTAAAACCATGTTGAAGTCCATTATCCATAGTATGACGGGCTAATGCATTAGTCATATTCTCTTTGTTGATTGCATAGATGTGTTCCCTTATTCGCTCACGAAGAGTCCTGTTCATTTTCCCTACATAATATTTCTTGCACAACTGACATTGTGCCAGATATACTACATCCCTAGTCCTACAATCTGCATAGTGTGTAAAAGTGTATCTACGTCCTATATGTGGGTGTATAAATACATTGTCATCTGCTATAAATGAGCATTGATTACAAGTCCAACATGGGAACGTGCCTTTCCTTTGAGATGATATGGATTCTATATCCATCTTCTCGTAGCATAAGAGCCTCTTGAGAGATTTCATGTTTTTATATGCTATCCTCGGTCTATCATCTACTAAAGTCCTAATCTTATCATCCATGGCTAAAATCTTCCAGTTATTGGTGATAACCTTACTGATTTGCTTATTCCTATTTGTATAGGGGATGACCAGTCTGCTGACCTCTGTGCAATGCTTATTAGTGACCTTGGGATCCATCACCGCTTTCCCATAAAAAAAATGGTCTACCCTTGTTGTTCCTTAATCTGCCACTGGTCTCCATAGTGGCATGTACTACTCCACTATTATAGCCTTTCGATATAAAATCACATGCTAATCTACCTTTCTGTTCCATAACGGTGGTATCATCAGTGGTTAAATTGGATGCTCTAAGGGCCTGATTGGTGATGATATTGGAGTGAACATGTTTAGGATGCATAGGCATTTCATTTTTTAATAAAGGATTTAACCTACGTGTTCCTGTTGAATTTTTGGAATTTTTGGAGTTTCAGCCTTTGGTGTATCCTCGGATTTGTCCACATATTGAATACTGTCGTTACGAGGGTCATTTACTCGGCAGTGAGGTTTTGTTGTGTTCTTCATTTGTTTGTTCTTTCACTTCCTGCCGAGCCATGGCTGAAGAACTACAGTCAGAGAGAGTATCCCTAGACTTTGTACGCAATAAGCAATTTTGTTTAAATGGCCTCATAAGGATGGAGGCGAACCCACTCCTAAAGTTAACAACAAAAGATTTACTCACCAACGAAATGACTAATAATAATCGTAAACACAATATGGAAGTCATTTTGATCACTAGGTGACTAGAGAATAAGATACACAAGTTAAGGAATATACAATGGCAGAAATCACACATGGAAGTTTGCTTAAGCTTCTGCCTTGTACCAAGAGGATTGAGAGTTTTGAAGATGCCCACGTTTGGATCCGCTCATCCTGACCTGTTATCCAGGTGGCAGAAGCTCAACCTGGAGACCAGTTTTGGGTACATGAAACTATTGATTGAGCAATACAGCCTGGTACAAGAGTCTCTGCTTATGGAAATAAGTGATATTGAGATTGAGTTATCTCAAGTGTTGAGTGGGGATGAATCAAATATATTATATGAAGACCTTAGGTCCATGCTTTCCAACATAGACAATAAGTCCATTCAGGACAAAAAAAGAAAGCTGGAAAGGGACTATTGCGACTTTCAAAAGGGTCAAGTGTTCTCTTGGCCGAGAGAGAAAACGAACGTTCACTTGCGCAATGATCCAGGAACTTCGGACCGTGATCCTAATTTTACTGTCAGGCAAGGGGTGCCTGACATACAGAGCCCTGCCGCCATCATGACGTCAGTTCCTCATGGCGAGTTACCTGTGTTCGATGATCCTGTTACAGGCGCCACTAATACAATGAGACAAAATGGAACCAACAAGAGACAGATAACGATTTAGGCCATGATCCATTCTAATGGTGATGATATAATTCGGTCCAAAGGAGATATGAGTCAGACAAACAACAACAATACATGTGGAACACAAAGGAAGTCGCCAGCTGTAAGTTCCACGGCAGGCGCAATAGAGGGTGATGATCTCGTACAGATAGAGGGTTTTCCGTCTTTTCCCCTCCCCTTCAAACAAGTAGAAAGGAGGACATGGTTGCAGCAAAATACAGCAAGGAAACGGAAAGGAACAGAAGAAGTTTACCAACAGCAGAGGAAGGCCTTGAGGTCTATCAGCAAGATCTAGTTGTTGATATCTCCAGGTATGAACTCAATGTACATGAGTTGTCAGTCCTTAACAAAGGACTAAATTTTATACTGTCTGGCTTTACTGATGTGACTGATTTAATTTTAGACATTAAAATGTTCACTAGGAACATAGCGCTAAAAATGATATATGGAGATGAAGGCACTTCAAAAAGGACTGAAGCATGTAGTAATGTATTCAAGAAACCTTCTATGTATATGCCACCAATACATCCTCTTTTAGATGTATTTGAACGTGCATGTGAACATGTTTTATTAGAATTATATAACAGCAAAGGTTTTAAATCAGAGATCATCAATATGACCAGTGATGAGAGGATAGCCCTCTCGAATCTGCACATTAATGATGACATTGTAATTAGACAGGCTGATAAAGGGGGCGCAGTAGTTGTTATGGATAGGAAGTCATACTGCAGTAAAATCGAAGCTATGTTGGCTGATGAGGACACCTATTGTTCTATAAATATAAGCTCTCTGAACACTCTGATTAGTAGAGTATATGGACATCTATATGACATGCTCTTATGCAATGTTATAGATATAGATCTTTATAAATACTTTCTTGTTGAGAATCTGTTGATACCCACCTTCAGAGGTCTTCCCAAGATCCATAAGGGAATGCAGGATCCACCACTTAGACCCATTGTTTCCAGCAAAGGCTGGTTAACTGAATCAGTATCTATATATTTAGATAAACAGTTTAAACCCATTGTTAACAACACGAATTATATACTTAGAGATACACAACAATTTTTAGAGAATCTTGCTTTATGCAAGAATAACAAGAACATTGATAATGAAGATATTTTTGTAACTCTTGATGTGAAATCATTGTTTACATCCATACCCAATAACATCGGGGTGGAGTTTGTGAGGCTTTTTCTCTTAAAAAATGGCATCAGCAACAACAAAATTATTCAGTGGATGCTGCTGCTTGAAATAGTGTTGGAAAACATTGTTTTGTGTTATGAAAATAGGTATTTTTTACAAAAAAAGGGGGTGGCGATGGGGACCCCCTGCGCAAACTCGTATGCCAATCTAGTATTGGCATACTGGAAGGATGCATATGTATTTAATAATTCATTGTTTGGTGAACATATTCAACACTATAGCCGTTTTGTAGATGATGTTTTTGTTGTGAGGAGAGGAAGTGAAGTAGAGCTTAGTGAATTCATCAGTTATTTGAATGGGACCACTGATTTCCTTGAATTTGAAGGATCCCATTCATACACCAGCACAGAGTTTCTGGATGTTAGATTAACTAAAAAGTCTAATGAGATACAGACGGAGATGTTCAGAAAGCCATGTTGGAGGAACAGCCTCCTCCATCGCACTAGTATGCATCCTAAACATGTTCACTCCAATATCATCACCAATCAGGCCCTTAGAGCATCCAAGTTAACCACTGATGATACCACCTTTATGGAACAGAAAGGTAGATTAGCATGTGATTTTATATCGAGAGGCTATAATAGTGGAGTAGTACATGCCACTATGGAGACCAGTGGCAGATTAAGGAACAACAATGGTAGACCATTTTTTTATGGGAAAGCGGTGATGGATCCCAAGGTCACCAATAAGCCTTGCACAGAGGTCAGCAGACTGGTCATCCCCTATACAAATAGGAATAAGCAAATCAGTAAGGTTATCACCAATAACTGGAAGATTTTAGCCATGGATGATAAGATTGGGACTTTAGTAGATGATAGACCGAGGATAGCATATAAAAACATGAAATCTCTCAAGAGGCTCTTATGCTACGAGAAGATGGATATAAAATCCATATCATCTCAAAGGAAAGGCACATTCCCATGTCGGACTTGTAATCAATGCTCATATATAGCAGATGACAATGTATTTATACACCCACATACAGGACGTAGATACACTTTTACACACTATGCAGATTGTAGGACTAGGGATGTAGTATATCTGGCACAATGTCAGTTGTGCAAGAAATATTATGTAGGGAAGACGAACAGGACTCTTCATGAGCAAATAAGGGAACACATCTATGCAATCAACAAAGAGAATACGACTAATGCATTAGCCCGTCATACTATGGATAATGGACTTCAACATGGTTTCAAGTTTAGGGTCTTAGAATTAGTGAAGAGAAACCATAGACTTGGTAATGTAAAGAATTACACAGAAGAGATAGAGAGCAAATGGATTCTCAGGTTGCAATCACATCAATATGGGTTAAACGGGAAAATTAGTTTGAAACCATTTTTGGCGGCCAAGCCACTTAAACATTGAACTTAGTTTGTTTTAGATGTTTTTATTCAACATTCATGTGTTTTTAAATAGGCTTTTCAGAAGTTATACATTTTATCTTATGATGCTTTCACAGTAGTTAGATGCATGTTTATGAACCTCATAAATAGTGATGCTTTTGTCTGCCTAATTATATTGTTAATTAAAATGTTAATAGGCTGCAGGCGTATCAATGCGCTATTTAAAATTGACAATGTATCATTTTGCCATTGAAGTCTGAAGAAGCGTTATTACAACGTGAAAGCGCTCACTGTCCTAGGCATTTCGTTTTTTAATAAAGGATTTAACCTATGTGTTCCTGTTGAATTTTTGGAATTTTTGGAGTTTCAGCCTTTGGTGTATCCTCGGATTTGTCCACATACTAGCTACAGGTACTTTTCAAAGACCAACTGGGGATATGACGGGGGTCTCACAGGCATCAGCATCTAGGGTACTCCACTAGTTCCTGGATGCCATGCTACCACATGCCAGTGAGCACATTTATTCTCCCCTCACCCCTTGAGGTGAGGGCCAGCAGTATGCAACACTTCTATTGTGTATCCCACTACACTGAGGTACTGGGTGCCATAGACTGCACTCAAGTACACATCAAAGCACCACCCGGTTAGAGGGTAGAATCTACATCAACTGCAAGGGGTATCACTTCATCAATGGCCAGGTCACATGCAATGCCCAGGGCATTATCTTGAATGTGTGTGCTGGCAGCATTGGCAGTTATCACAACACCCATATATGGCATGCATCACAGCTGTACCAAATGTTTGCTAGGAAGTCATCCCACATAGCCATTTATCAGAGGATGCACTGGAACCATGGATGATGACACCCATTAGAAATGCGCACACAACCACTGAACAACACCATCATGAGACACAAGCACAAGCTAGGAACATCAGAGTGTGTTTTTGGGCTGCTGAAGCCATGGTTCTGGTGCCTTGATATATCTGATGGAGCCCTGCAGTACTTTCTATCCACATCTGCACACATGTACACAGTTTGTGCTATGCCACACAATATCATCCTATGGAAACAGCTGCAGAGGATCAGCAAAGGGAAGGGATACACAGCCCCCACAAGTGCCTAGGTCACCACAGCCACACCCACAGGGGGATTCTAAGGAGGAAAACCTTGAGTTTATCCCGGTAGTTAGACATAGGCATGCCCAGTATGCCCTGGCCTTGGCCAAGAGACAATGCATAGCACATCCACTGACAACCTAAGGACTGATACCATACTCTGACTCAGATACATTTTAGTAAAAATTATGCCAACTAGCCCACACACCCTTTACCTAACTATGTATTGGCTGTGTACTGTGTGCATCAAACACAGTCATCCCCGAACTACAGGTCTGTCAAATGTGGCATTTGCAAGGTAAGTCACACACCTATTCAAACTTGTAAGGGGTACTAGCATATGGTAGTATATGCATGGACCTGACGCATGTATGCAAGGGAATATAGTGGGTTACTGGCCTACTTGGGAAGATCTAACAGCCACTTGGGATAACAGGTATTCTGTCCAATAGTATGTGCTCCATAATATGCACTAGGCTACATGGCTGTAAAGTCCACTACATTATTCAAGGAGATGGCAAACAGTGGGGTCACATGACAGTTGCACAACTGTCTATGCCAGCAGAGGAGGGGCAGGTCGTCCCCCACCACCAATGCATCAGTGTACCCATACAACTGCCGTAACAGTAAATTTGCAATGATATAACAGCAGAGCAGCCAATTCCAGGGCTGTGGGATAGAACCTGGTCACATGTTCTATGTCACACATAGCGCAGGGGTGACAATGTATGTCTGTTAGCTGTTGATTGTATGATGACTGATGCATCCCTTCTGGCAGTCTGTGTGGTTTAGCAGGCTAGGGCCATTAACATGGGTGATAGTTTTGATGGTGTGCATCTGGCAGTATCCACATCTTTTTCATATGACGTAGTCATATGGTGGTGTCCCCACAGACTGTCATACCCCTCAATCTGTTACTGCATGAAAGCTACAAAGCCAGAGAGAATGGGGAGACAAAGGGCCAACACTAGAGGCAGACATTCAGATGCTTTGATTCACCTATAAGGAGGTTAGTGTAAAAGCGGGTTGCATCAGTACAGCATATCTGAAGGATATAAAGTCCAACACTCAAATGTTTGTCTGTAGTTAGCTCTATTCACTGACTGCTTTATGCAATATTTTACTGGACTACCACAAATGTATGAAAAACAGGCCAGACATATGGGGTAAAATGCTGGACAGTATGAAAAAAAACATACAGGCATACCTCTCAACTACAGATATTCGCAGAATGTCCAGAGTTTTGCCTCATATTTTTTGTCCATTTTTCATGAAATTGTGGTTTTCTGGCAAATTAGTGGCAAATCATTAAAGACTGAGGTTAAAAAATAATGACAGGCATTTGAGTTTCAGACTTCATACCCTTCAGAAAATTCATGCTAAAGCAAAACCTGTTATCCTATCATCTTTCTAAGTTTGTAAGTGCAATGTTAAAAAATGTCCCTATTTTTGGGCCTTTGTCCCAGTTTTATTAATGGCTTTGTCCAGATTTCTTGCTGTAAGAAGTTGGAAGGTATGGTGAGAGGTATACAGACTGTCACCCTGTATGAGGTGATGCATCATGTACCCCAGCGAAATATTAATTACAGCACATAGCCAGGGAATGCCATGGACAATGTCAGGGAAGTGCTATAGTGTGGAAACAGATGCAGCTGCTAATGACTGTAGCACAAAAAATCCCAGCCTTGAGGTCAGTTAACTTTTGCCTAGGCTCTCTTTGTAAGTACTGACAGTCCCACTGGGCATGCTGCTAAACTTAGCTAACGTGAGTGCAATTCTGTTGCCTCTTCTTCACAAAGACCTGCTATGTGGAAATACATTTGTACATACAGACAGCAACCTCTACATATCTGTCTGACCCTATCCCCCTCGACATGTGTAGTGTATCCATCAGTCTGTATCCCATATACATATAATACCAATATCTACCGATATATATATATATATATATATATATATATATATATATATATATATATATATATATATAACTATATATATTACAATGATACATAGAATCTTGACATATATCTACAGAAGTCATATACATAACATACACACACAGCAACATTTCTAGAGACATCCCTGTTATATACATATATATATATATATATATATATATATATATATATATATATATATATATACATATACATACACACACATATATAGACAGATATAAATATCAATGTGGGGATATATGGATTTCCCTACATACCCTTGGAATGCTGAGGTTATCTGCACTCACACATCAAAACAGTTGCCCAAAGGGACCAAACTAAGGCCACAACAGTACATAATCCACTCACTCACAGAACCCTGTGCCTGTGGAATGTCACCTTGTAGACAGACACAGGTAGCAGGTGTTGTATTGCACAATGGTTCAGTGCATGCCTTGGACAGACCATGGTCTTCCTTGCCACATATTTGCCTATCCAAGTGCAACCAGCCACATATGACCATACTGGTACCGCACTCCTTGGATACTAAATACAATGATAGTACTAAGCAATATCTCTCTGCAGGCCACACATGATGTCCAACACAAGGCTACTTTGTGTATTCCACATGTACTGTGCCTGCAATCACATATAAAACAGATGTAACCCATGGCGCATGTGATAAATACTGTGAGCTTTAGTGTGTAATTGAAGATAGGTAGGGGTTCTAATCTCACATCAGCAAACTGTGTGTGGGTGTGTGTGTGTGTGTGTGTGTGTGTGTGTGTGTGTGTGTGTGTGTGTGTGTGTGTGTGTGTGTGCGTGTGTAAATATATCCCCATGCAGCACTGCAGACAAGACTGTATGGGCTATCTCTGTGCAATGGTTATGCATTTTATGGCCCTGTGACTAGCTGCTGGCCTCTATATTGCCTTCCTCTACAAGGCCTGCTGATGTCATCCACCTAAAGAGCGCTGGCTGACAACCTTATATCGGATAAACTCTGTGGCGCCTGCAATAAGTACTGCGAGTGATAGTGTGTAATTGTAGATAGGTAGGGGTTCCAAACTCACAGCAGCCGACTGTATTTGTGTACATACATCCAAATGCAGTATTATAGACATATTTCATAGGTTCATAGGGTCATAGGTTGGTACTAGGCTATCAGCCCTAGAGCCTATACAAGCCTAGCCATAACAATTCCCTGGCTATTTCTTCCCACATTATTTACTTTCCTATTTGCACAATATTTATGCATTTTATGGCCCTGTGACTAGCTGCTGGCCTCTATATTGCCCTCTTCTACAAGGCTTGCTGATGTCATCCACCTCAAGAGTGTTGGCTGACAATCTCATATCAGATAAACTCTGTGGCGCATGTGATAAATACTCTGAGCTACAGTATGTAATTGTAGATAAGTAGGCATTCTAATATCACATCAGTCATCTGTGTGTGTTTGTGTGTGTGTGTGTGTGTGTGTGTGTGTGTGTGTGTGTGTGTGTGTGTGTGTGTGTGTGTGTGGGTGTGTAAATATATCTCTGTGCAGCACTACAGACATGGCCTTATGGGCTATCCCTGTGCAATCATTATGCACTTTCTGGCCCTGTGACTAGCTGCTGGCCCTAAATTGCCTTCCTATACATAATCATAATCTATGTCTGCCACCTACCTGACCTGGACAGAGGATATTTGTAGACATGTCAACTCCATTACTACACCTTCTAGATTTGTAAGTTCAGATAACCCAGGTGACATATAGGCAGGGTAGTAGACCTTATCACAAAGTATAAATGCACTGACTGCCCCCATTTTCCCTTATAGACTGTTTAACACATATGCATCTAGGGTGCCATGCACATATACTGCTGTACTTTGCTGATATGTTTCTGCTGTGCTGCCATGCCAATCTGTGCTGCTGTATTACCGCCATGTCTCCATAGTGCATTCCCTCAGACTCCTGGAACAGAAACATACACTGTTCCATGATACAACTGTAATTCTGTAACACTACCACTAGCCCAACATCATGTAACAAATATACACAAAGTGTGATGTGTAGCCATGGCACATGCTAGCATACAGTACCTGTAAAGGCCCACAGTAAGTGGCATGGCAAAACAATACTGCATTACACAAGTACATGTCAAGTGATATACACACTCTTTGCATCAGACACATAGCAGCATTGCCCTGAATGGATGGCCGGGATGTGCCATGGTTATCATCACATGCACAGGATGTAGTGTTGGGGTGCCAGAGGCCTACGCTGTGCCAAACAGCTAACAGCATGTGTGTGAATTAGGAGGGTTGCAGGTTAGATGGGCCATGGAGAGGTCTCATGTGGGTCTGTAGGTGACCTGCATAGGACAGTGGATTTTGAGTCTGTGAGTGTACACAGTCAAGCCCAGTGCTAGCCATATATATGTGCATGTTGGACATCTGTGGACTGTACATGGTAGAGTGTACAGTTCACAGTCTTTGGCCATAAACACAGGAATTTACTCTGCCAAGAGTAGCACTGGTATCATTATGCCCAAGGTCAGATGCAGTGCTAGTAGCTGATAATGACTGCAAAATGCTGGAACTGTGTCCCCCATGGGATCTCCTAGGACCATGTGCCCATGACCTATCACATTATGGCATGGACAGCACACTTCTCTCTGTAGCAGTGGGGTACCGACAATATGGGAACATGGCTGTGCACAGCCATGTGGACTCTCAGCAGATGGTCTTGCTGACCTATGTCCACATGCCTGACACCCAACTCCAACCAGATGTTCCAGCACAGACAATGTGTGGTCCAGGACAGACACTGTCTCAGCCCACCGTCTGTCCACTGCATCATTGAACCATTCCAGGTTGTCCTCAGTGCAGTGGAGGCAGTCACAGATGTCAGACTGTGCTGTGTCCATAACCCTAAGCATCTGCCTATGTTTAGAACATGTCTGTGTCTCCATGACGGCTCAAAACATGCGCTGAGTGACCAGTGATGTGACACCTGTGACAGTTGGTGGTTGGACAGCAGTCCTCCTATGAGCACCCCTGTCAATCCACCTCTGTGGGGCCTCAACAGCTGTCTGGTTATGAGCAGTGTCTGCCCGCACCGATGCCATAGCTGCCACACTGTCCTGTTCAATGTTGCCACCATCTGACTGTCCAATATCTGTGGCCTCTGTAAATTGGGTATGTGTGGGCATACTGACTGTGTGCAGTGACAATGTGGGCAGAAGAGGGATGTCAACCTCTGGGACAGATTCAGCCCCCAACATCCCCATCTCTGCCTCACTATGGCCAACATCATCATCAAAGTGTGATGAGACACTGACATCAGATTGTGAGGGGGACAGACTCCACCCCCCAGTCATCAGTGCATACCAAGACAAAAGCAGTACATTACTACCTGCACTTTGATGTATGGTAATCCACACAGACTCATACAAATGAGGATCCACAACTGCATTACCAGTCACACGTCTTCTCTTCTCTGCTCTCATGCACAACAGACAATCTCACACCAACATACATAGACAAGTCAAACCCTTTATAACATGCACATCATCCACATCCAGGTAAGGTTGACAGTATAATCTGCCTGAAAGGTATGAAATATGACACTAGACGAAAAACCCAGTACATCTATCTTGCGAATGATATGCCAGTACTACTGCCACTGCCTCAGGTACGTAGCATCTCTCTGTTGGGTTTGAACACGCAGCTTGGAGTAATTGCCTCATGTATGTCAGGCTGTGTAGCCACTCATAAGTATAAGTGCACACATGTCGATGGTCATTCAAATACACACCTGTGACTAAACAGTCTATGAACCATAGTTATCTATTCCAGAATGGAACATACACATATTCTACTTTGGCTAAACACAACATTTGTACATGGGAAATATGGTATCCCTTAACTTCCATAGGGTATATATGATCTGTAAAAAGCTGTATCACACTTACAAGGTACAGGACTATGGACCTGGGCCACTCCTGACTGACCTATGAAAAGGTGAGGGAGAGGTATTCTCAGCACTACCAAAAGTTGCAGCACTACAAGGTAATATGTGCATATATCCATATGTACAGTGGCAACTGTGATACTGCTGTATTGCTGACATTCTAAGTACGTGTGTACAACAGTGCATAAACCCTAACTCCCCCCATGCAGATAGACCTAACACCCATGTACAGGTATGTACAGTCTGCCACAATGACTGATACAGTATTTCACTGGAGCACACAGTATGCTTACCTGGATGTTCCTCTGCTGTAGACACTGTGGCACCCACTTCCACAATGTATGTTGTGATGGATGCTTGGGAGCTGTTGTGTGTTCCTAGGTTTACAAGTAATTCCTCTGTGGATGTGAGTGGATGTTCTGTCACAGGTCCTCCCTGGCAACATCAGCTGCCCTTCATCGTGCAGCATTCAGCATGTCTGTGGCCCGGTGTCAGACCTGCTCATAGGTCCTGTCCTGTAGGCCAATCTGATTTACATCCTGTACAAGGTCAGCCCACAATGCTGCCCCCTGCTCCCAATTATGCCTCCTCTGAACAACAAGATGCGATGGTGTTGTCTCCATCCATCCAATATATCATTCTCCACCTCTGAGAAGGGGGCATGTCTTCAGTGGTTAATGGTTCCTAAAAGACAACAAAAGGGGAACACAGACAACACTCTCCTCTTACCTCCCAACATTCAGACTTGTGAGAGATGCACTTATATCACCAAATTGGAAGCTATGCACTTTCCAGCCAAGAGTGGACTAGCTGGCCAAGTGGAGAAGGGCAAGACCTGCACCACACCACATGGAACACATAGCCTTCCAGAACACCAACTAACACAGTTCTCATATAAAAACACAAACCGCACACCCACCTTTGTGGAGATTTTTAACAGAAATGTATCCAAACAGCAGAGACCTCGAAGACAGAAACACACTCAACCACCACAACACAGCACAAACCACAGGACACATACCTCACCTCCACAGTGTGCCCCTCAACCTAAGCCCCTAAGACTAAACCCAATACCCTAATCATAGGGACTCAATTGTGCGGCACAAAGATGTCCCACTCACTAGGTTGAATAAGGAGAAGGTAACAGTCAGCTGTCTATCAGGTGCCAGAATCCAACACATAACACATGCACTCAGGTCACTCCACAACAAGTACAAGTATGACTCTGTCATTGTCCATGTGGGTGTGAATGACCTGAGATGCACCTCAATGGACTACATGAAAAGAGACATGGTGGAGCTCTTGGATTATGTGGCCCAGGTAGGTATGACACTAGCCCTGAGCAGTGTCATACCATCACCCAGAATGATACCACAGTCCAAACAAAAAAATGATTGACTTCAACAATTGGCTAAGTTTCTGGTGTCATTCTAAGGGGATCCAGTATCTGTCTACTTGGGATGACATGACTGAAAGACCTCGATGCTTTGCCGGAGTTAGCCTGCAACTGTCACCCCTGGGTTTCCGGGTACTTGCGAAGGCTCTTGACAGCAATATAGTGCCTTTTTTAGATGGTGTTCCAAAGACCAAATTACCACCATAACAGCTATAAATAAATGCAATTTGAGGGTCATGCTGCTCAGTACTAGAAGTCTAAATCTCAAGAAGCACTCACTTGAAGCACTCCTCAAAATAGAGAACACTGCCATTTGTGCTGCAATGGAGACCTGGTTTAAAGTGGCAGAATACACCCCTGCACTACCAGGCTATAACTCATTCCACACCTTTCGGCCTTGAAACATGGACCGAAGCTCCAAAGGCGGTGGTGTCTCCATCTTCATAAAGGATATGCACACCTCCAGACTACCCCAGCATAATGCATCTGAGGTACTTCAGGTACAACTAACATTGGGTAAGATGGTGATCCAGGTCATAGCCTGCTATAGGTCCCCAACCATGCCCCTAGACTCTCACTCCATATTCCTAAGGACCCTGGAATCTATCAAGGTCCAATCCAACACTCTCTTGCTAGGAGACTTCAATTATGCCTCTGTCAACTGAGAAAACTACTTAAGCACTAATGCATTGGTCCAACACTTCCTGGAATTCATCATTTCCAATGCCCTGAAACAGCTCATTCTGACCCACACTAGAGGAAGCAACATCCTTGACCTGGTTATTACTAACATGAGCAACTCTTGCTTTTCACCAATAGTCAATCCTTCCCGGTCAGATCCGATCATAAACTAATCACCATGGAAATCCACATCTCACCCATACCCCCCACAAAGGTAACCACCTTGAAAAACGTCTCCAAAGCTGATTTTGGACTCCTAAAAAAGTGGCTAAATTCATGGCACCCATGCCAATGGAAAATAACTTCATGACTGCTGAATCATACATCAATGTACTGTACGAACATGTACATAAATGCATGGAACTAGCCATGCTCAACAGAACCAAAGAACTCTCCTTCAAAAAAGGAAGCCAATCTGGTGGTCCCCTGCCATTAATGAACTCTACAACAGAAAGAAGAAACTGTTGCAGAAAAAGGTGAAGTCCCAAGACTGGAAAGATTCCCTTATTAGCCTCAACAAAAAGCTGAGATACCTCATCAAATCCTCTAAAGCCAGCTATGAATACAGAATTGCAGCAGACACTAAAAACAACCATAAAGCCTTCTATAGCTATATTGAGAACCTTCACGGCCATACCCATATTTGCTCTGAGTTATTGCACAATGGTACCTCCTATACTGAGCCAACAGATATTGTCAACATGCTGGCCGACAGATTCGGTGCCAACTTTAACCCTCTTTCCCACCCTAAAGGACCAATCACAATACTGGAAGAAAGCCAGGCACCCAGCATTACTACAGCACATAGCTGCATTGTCCAAGGTGAAGAAAACAGCTTCCATGGGACCCGATAATATCCCTAACTGTGTTCTACATGAACTACAAAGCGAACTGGCACTACATCTGTGTGCCCTGTTTAGTCACAGCCTCACCTCAGGCTTTGTCCCTACTGAAAGGTGCACTCCATAAAGGGGGAGTGACTACAGACCCTGGGAATTGTCACCCCATTAGCCTGATGAGTCTGATATGTAAAACTATGGAGCACATCATCATGGACCTGATTAACAAAGATATAAGAAATCTCCAAACTCTAGACCCCACGCAATTTGGCTTTATGAAAGGGAGATCATACTTGCTTCACCTGGTTGACTTCTTTGAGTCAGCCACCAGGTCTATGGATGAAGGTACGGCAGTGCATACAGCCTACCTCAATCTGGCCAAGGCCTTTGATACCATTCCTCACTCAGGAATTATTGAAAAACTCACCAAACTAGGCATCAACCTCTATATCACTAGGTGGGTTGCAAATTGGCTCACAGATAGAACACACAGTGTGAAAGTAGCAGACTCCAAGTCAGATTGCTGACCATTCACGAGTGGAGTCCCACAGGGATCGGTCCTGGGTCATCTCCTGTTTGGTATTTACTTCCCAGAAGTCAAGGCCAACACAAAGGGACTCTGGCTGACCAAGTTTGCAGACAACAGCAAGCAGGGAGCCATTATTAACTCCCCAAGTGATGCAGACATCCTACAGAAAGGCCTCACTGAATCCAATGACTGATGATGAAACCATGGCCTTCAGCTTAACACCAAAAAATGCATCATTATCCCCTTTGGGAAAAACTCAGTTCACACTAATTACCACATCTATGGGAGCCCACTGAACACTGAAGGCATTATACGAGATCCAGGAATGCAGGTTGACAGCAATTTCTCCTTCGACCACAACATTGCCACTGTGGTCAGAAAGTCCTTCTATGTGGCACATCTCATTACCAAGGGTTTTGCATCCAGGAAGAAAGAGGTCATCATCTCTCTCTACTCTTCCCTCATTAGACCAATCGAGTATAATGCCCCATTTGGCATAAACCTCACTAGACACTTGCAACAGCTGGAGATGCCACAGAAGTACCTCACAAAGAGGATCCTAGGCCTTAAACACTTGTCCTACATGAACAGACTCAAAAGACTCCAGCTATTCTCTGTCTCATATTGCCTACTTAGAGGCGATCTCTGCCTGATTTAGAAAGCCATGTCTGACCCAGCTCTATTAGAAATGCTACATCTAAAGAAATCCCAATACCTCCACACCACATGGTCCAGAAACCTCAGCCTCATTTCCACAGTCAAGAAAACATGCTGGAGGGACAGGTTCCTCACCCAGAGGTGTCTGTGCTCTGGAATAGACTTCCCATACATGTCTCAAGTAGAGCACCTCACTGTCCCTCTTCAAGAGAAATCTTGATGAGTGGATGGGAAATAGAAATTTCCACTGGGGATCACTCTAGTGGGTCTACTTGATAAAGGCACTGGGAACTAACGTCAGGTGGCATTATGCCAGGGCACTTCTATGGGTTAGGCTTGTAAAAGCTCCAGGGCCATTAGTCTAGTACACACAACTATAAACACACCTATGAACATTACAGGACCAGATATGTGGACATCCACTAAGAACAGATCCAGCACACCCATAATGACCTGCACTAACCACTGCTCCCTCACAAATCATTATCTACAGTCTGGCAATATTCTGTGTGTGTTGATACTACTAAGATAGTAGCAATACTGGGGTATGTCCCTGTGTGCCCTGTCAGATTCTGCTGTATGTTCCAACACCCAGCACTGCAGTCCTGTGGTGTGTCCCCACTGGTCAAACTCCTACTAATATGTCATATGGTCACTGCCAGACAATTAACAATATGCTATTACAGCAACTGTATGGGGACAGTCCAGAAACACCAGTGTGCCACAATGACAGAAAAGAATGCAAACCTGCTGTAGTATATTTTCCCTGTATGCATCATACCACTCAACTATGCAGATGTTTGCAGAATGTCAGGATGTTTGGCTCATAGTTTTGGTCATTTTCACACAAACTTGTGGAACTCTGGCAAATATTTAAACACTGTTGCTGACTTTGGGCCTTTGTCACCCAATAAATTATGGCTTTGTCCTTGTTTTATGTTGTAAGAGGTTGACAGGTATGTTAGGCATAGTTGTCAACCAAACAGGGACATATGTCAATAGAAACAGCGACTTAGCCAGAGTACATCAGGGACATTTAGGGACACTTTTAAAATGGTAGAACTGTATGTGAGACAGTGACTGAATGAGGGGGGTTGAATTACAGTGCATCTCTTGACATTACAGGAGTGTACACCTTTACTCATTGGTGCAGCGGTTAGCGTTGTCGCCTCACAGCAAGAGGTATTCCCATTCAATTCTTGGCTGGAGCACTTTCTGTGTGTCCTCCCCATAGTTGAGTGATGCAAAAGGCATGCAGGTAGGTGCATGCGTGAATGGGTGTGCCTTCCTTGAAGGTTGGGCATTGGGCTGGCAACTCAGCACCGTAAAAATTCACTGCCAATCATTATCGGACTGGAGTTCTGCTGTGGTGATCCCTAACCGGGAAAAGTCAAAAGACATTACTATTCTGAGTAATCCAGTAGCTTCTACAACAGCCAAACATTGTTGGAGGGATTGACAGGGACAGACCTGAGATATGATAAAAATCAGAGACAGTTAAGAGGCATGCCTGTAGGGGTAGGACAGCAGAGTATATCTGACACGTCATTACCATAGATCTAAGACAGGCTTAGCGTTCTAATCTCTATTCCCCTTACCTCCCATACTCCCATCCACATCCTGTTACATGGACAAATCTATTACATACCTGCTGGAGTACAATACTCCTTTTTTGCAATTTGCTTCTTGTATGCTTTTTGAAATCCACTCTCTGTGTCAGTGAAGTCTCTTACAGAGTTGTTACCCATAAGCAGCTGTCTGCCTTTTTAAGGTACTGCTTATTAGCAGGTAATATGCTCTGCACCAAGCTGTGGCTTAGCATTGCCAATTGCAGCCAAAACAGCTGAATTTTACTATCATTGGCCAGTGACATGATATCACCGTGAAGTATGTAAGGCCTTCATGTAGATCTTGGACCCTTTCTTAGTTGTTAAGATGAACATCACTGAGGTATGGAGAGGAAAACATTGCAGATGGTAGGTACACTAACTGTCAACTGTATAGATTTATAGAGTATGTCCACAGTTTCATCTTATATGTCTGGTCAGTGTCCCAGGACATAGTGGTCATCTGTCAGTTCCCTGGCAAACATTGTGGGTTGAGGTCAATAAGGAAAGAGGCACAGTTGAGTGTCAGACTTCATATCCATCAGAATATGCATGCTAATGCAATATCTGTTAACCTATCAACCTACTATAATTGTAGGGGCAAACCATTACACAGGTCCCTACCTGTGGGTCTTAGTCCCACCATTCCATCTGCTGCAGCTTAGTGCACATGGGGGGAGTGTGGACACTTTTTAGGACATAAAGCTGTACATGTAACTGTGGCAGCTGTGGCAGCCCTTTCATTATGGCAGAGCCAGGGTAAGGGTACCCTGTAGAGTCCAATCAAGGCATGTAATTAAGGTACATCTGTTATGCAACAGTGCCAATGACAGAGTAGTAGGCAACCTATAGTTAGGCTATACACATATGTGCAGTGTGTGCCTACTTGCAGGACTCTGACTTGCAAATGTGAGTAGCAGTTCATTAACTAGCAGTAACCTGTGCAGATTAGGATTGCATGATTCACTCATTACTTGCTGTCTTCACAATAATTTAATTGAACTGCTAGACAAAACTGGATTTGATCCCAGAGCGGTATGTGGCAAAATGTACTGCATGCAAGGCACTTAACAGACTGCACCTCTGAGTCACTGCAAAAGTGTGAGTATTTGCAAGATATCTGTGCACATATGCAGGCTGTGGGAAACATTCTTACATCCATCGGTATGTGCATGGCTTTATATGGCTGTATTTCTGCATCACAGTTCCATTTATGTATGTACTTTGCCATTGCTGCCTTAGCAGGTGTCTTCCCACAAGTTGCTGATAAAAGGGCACATATACCTGCTATCACAGGCTTCATGTGCATCCATTATTATGTCTTTGTCTGTCTACTGGTGTATTATTGCACCAGAGTCCAAGGTACACACCCATTTTTCCCATTAGTTTTTATTTGAGTTACATGCTTAATGACTGTAAGGGGCAATCAGTATGTTTTGCTAGAAACACTTGTTGTATATCAGATCTATGTGGCATGGTGGGTTAATGCTGTAGGTAAGAGGGGCCCAGGTTCGAAACCTGGCAGAGGTGTTAATTTTGTACAGGTGTCAGACAATGCAATAAACACATTTAATCATTAAAGCTCATTTAAGCTTAGCTAACTAAAGTGGTGTGGTACACTGCACTGTGCCATTTCGCTTAGCTCCTCGCAAACTCATGCAAAAAATATAAAGAAATGGGGGTGATAGGAAAATGGTTAAATGGGGAAAGCAGGGGTAAAATATAATGAAAGGCAGTTAGGGATGTGCAGGAAGGCTGTAGGAAAGACCCATAGCTATTCATATCTTGTACAGCAACAGCTGTGCATTTTGACAGAGTTTGTAAATTAAATTGACTCTCAATATCTAAGGAGATGGGTGAGGACAATATTACTGTGCTGTCAAGCCAATTAGACCAAATTAGTGGTGTCCAGTGGACACGTGTGTGACATGGAGAGCTATGTATGGGGCAATATTTTTTTTTTGTGGCAGGTGCCCATTTTTGTTTAAGGTGAGAGTGGAATGTAGGGGAAGGGACATAGGTACATGTGGGGAGATAAGTTGGGTAAGAGAGGATGTGTTTGCTGACAAAAGCAGACAAGACAGCAGACAGGGGGTTGATGTGTGACACATGAGGGGGTAAACAGCTTGGATGGGGATGGTGTTGTGGGACCAAGTTGCACATGCCTTCAAATGGCAAAAGCATGACTCACATCCCCACCCATGGGACAGTCAACACTGCTCCCTTCACTGCCCCGAGAGTGGCTGTGCCGGAGGCTGGACACCAGGGCAATCCTGCACCACTAGGTCAGCCAGCGTGCTCTCAATCTGGTGCAGGCAGCATTCATTGTTCTGATGAGTGTGCACCATGACTGACAGTTGATCCTGAGTGACTGCAGCCCCTCCACCACAGATCCCAGGGGGAGGCCAGACCCCATCCCCTGAGGCAGTTCTAATCGACAACAGAGGTGATGCAGGGGCAGCAGAGGGGCCACCACAGGCCTGGGTCTCAGACATGCTAGGACCTGGTGCCACATCCAGTTGAGGCAAGGTAGGTGGATCATCAGGAACCAGCCTACCCTGACATGCTGTGGTAATGGAGGTATAGCAATAAGTATAGGTTAGTTATTAAGACAACATTGTTAGTAATAACAGCATTGGAAATAATGCAATTACATATCAGTGCAAATTATGGGAAACACAACAATAAATAACAGAACATTCAGTATAACAGCATGCCAGTAACAGTTACAGCATAAAATCAACAAAATAGGACATTTAACAAGATATGTTAATATGCATCCATTATAATACATAATGATAACACATGCCCCAATAAACAGTTTAGGTAACAACATATGTTAATAGTAAACCATAACCAATTAATAACAGTAATAAATAAATGAAGATAAGGGGTGGGGAGAGAGAGAAAATCAGTCTGTTAGTAACAATGCAGCTTACTTCCTTGACTACAATACTACTGTCTACTCTACAGTTATGTATTTTCTTTATGTTTACAGTGAGTACAAACCTCCTGTAGCTGATGTAGCACATACATACCGCTCAAGCTATATGGATGGAACACTATGGGCCAAATGGTAACAACTACGGGTACACAACTACACAGAACATTTGCACATCAGGTGGACCAATATAACTAACAAGGTGTTCTTTGTGCTGAAATGGTGATACTTTGTAATCTAGATACTCATTGCCATAGTATTTCTGTAACAGGCAGATTATGCACTATTAATTACATAATTTGAGATTGTGACACCTGAAAGACATGTATGTGTACAGTACACACATTGAACAGCAGTCACTCCTAGGTTGGCGGGTATGGGAATAGAACCAAATAGCAGTAACTGTGACTGCAGCAACTTTTAACAGATGCTCCAGGCATACAGCCATACCAGGACTGCACATGTTATTTCTGACTGCACATTACTGATTTTTCACATTCCTGCTAATGATTTTAACAGGCTGAGAAATCTAAACACACAATTATCTACTCATATTATGGGTTACCTCACCCATTTACCTGTAGTTCCTGTGGAGAGAGAATTTGTGAGCATTACGTGACTTCTACTGTAATATTTAGTGCTGCCTTGCACTGGATTCAAACCCTGGTCTGTGTGTGGAAAAATATACTACATACACAGTGTTTAACAAACTGAGCTCTTGAGTCACTACTGATTACAGACTGACTGATATTTGCCTAGAGCTTACCTGGAACCAAACTATGACCTGGCAGTACTACTACAGTGTTATACAAAATGCAGTGACAGTAGAACACACATGCATGAAATACAAGAATAAAGCAGATAGTAGGTACCCTATATATCAGTCTAACAACACTGTAGTACACACTTTATTGTTAGTGGGTTGAAATATCTGTGAAGTCAACAAACAATATCAGATCATGGAGTGAGCTACCTCACCTATATACCTTGCTTACTTGATGTGTGTGGATGAAAGAGCATTATGTTAACAATATTGGCCTAGAGACAGCCTTGAACAGTATGATATGTGTTACATAATACAATTGGCAGCCATTAGATTTGCATTCTACAGCTATTACAGTGTTATACTTTACTTCAGCACTGTACCTTACAACCTAAATGCATACAGCACTACTACAATGGTTGCAACAAGACAATCCTGATGTACACCATTTCCCTTGCTGTTATTGGTATTGATTCATGTTTTATTGCAGAATAGTTGGCATTACTTATTTCTTGCAATACAGCTCTAATTCCACATTTATTGCACTACAGAGTATATTGTATATACTTTAATGCAGTTACTGGTATTGTTTCATATTTTTATTGCACAACTGTTTGCATTATTCATTTCTTTGTAAACAGCTCTAATTCCACATTTAATGCACTACAGATTTTAGTGTATACAATTTAATAAAATTACTGATATTGTTTCATGTTTTTATTGCACAACAGTTGGCATTATTCATTTATGTCAAAACAGCTTTAAATACACCATTATTACACTACATACTTTATTGTATGTACTTTAATGCAGTTACTGGTATTGTTTCACATTTTTATTGCACAACAGATAGCATTATTCATTTTTTCAAAATAGCTCTAATTCCACAAGTATTGCACTGCAGACTTTATTGTATATATTTTAATGCAGTTAATGCTTTACCCTTTCTTGCTTATACCATTACACTTAGCATAATACAGCCATACTCACCCTACTCATGGTGCAACATAGCCAGGAGCTGGGTGGGTGTGCGACTCGACATTGCAAGCCCTCTCTTTTGCAGCTGTTGGGAGAGGAGCACACCATTATGCATACCAGTTTTGCAGACATTCAGATTAGATATTGGTGAAACAGGTAAAATTACTTACATACTTGTGGGGCATTCTCTGCCAGAACTCCTTGGACCCAGGTGTCCAAGAGTTCCCCCTTGCTTTATTTCAGGTCCTCATGGTGGTGATGAAACTGCTCACCTGTGCAGGGGATACCAGTCACACTGGTGAGTTCTCTGGCCAGCCAGTTACATGCCTCCACCTTACACTCTGAGCCCTGGAAACCTCCCTGCAGCAGCTGGTCTTCATGTTTTTTTACTAGTAGTCCAACCATAATCCTGGACTCCAGAATGGCCTAATACTGTGTGCAAAAGCATGCACCTTCACCAACACCAGCCATAATACCCTTCACAGACAGTAATCCAATGGATTCTGCTGTATCCTGTCCTACTGGGCTTAATATAGGCTGTTTTCCCACCCTTACATGTCACTGGGCAACATTCAAAAAAGTGCTGCATCACTTAGGACTGAGCAAACCAGCACAGTTCAACTGAAAAGCACAAAGACTTGTAGAACTGTAGTCTAAGCAGAGATTAGCAGTATGCAAACCAGTGAAGCAGTGTCAAGCAGTGCCTAAACATTGGCAGCCATTATCATGTTCATGCAGCACTAAGCAGGTCTTATCAGGTCTCAGCAGAGCTTAGAAGAGGGCAGCAGAGCTATATTTTAAATTTGTCTGCAAAATGTGTATATTAAAATTAAATATATATTTGCCTTCCATGTATTCAAACCATGTGTCTACTGTACATGGAACCATGTTGTTACCCATTAAGCTATGTAGATATTCAGACATTAGGTCTACCTTTACATATAACATTGAGCTACCTAAAAGCAGAGCTGAGCACCTTGACTCGCCACACAAAAACACTCAGATATGCTTAAACATACATTTAAATAAATAATTAAATACAGCCTGTTTCTATTTTTAGATGTCTGGCAGTTGTCTGGAGACTGCTTAGCATTGCTGAGCTCTGCACTGCGCTGCACAAACATGCTTTTTTATAAAAAAAATGAGATAAAAATAAAACATTAGGGCAGTGCAGGGAGTCTTTTACTTCTCTGTGGACATGGTTA
The DNA here is from genome assembly GCF_019279795.1 of Protopterus annectens. NCBI lineage: Eukaryota > Metazoa > Chordata > Ceratodontiformes > Protopteridae > Protopterus > Protopterus annectens. The sequence goes on from NC_056737.1 coordinate 1,445,890,689, forward strand.
TTACTACACACTCCCTGCACTGACTGCACTGCTAGGTGTTGGAACATACAGCAGAATCTGTCATGGCACAAAGGGACATACCCCCAGCATTGCTACTATCTTGGTGTTATCCACACATCTAAAGTGCTGCCAGACTGTGGGGTATGATGTGTGAGGGAGCAATGGATAGTGCAGGCCATTATGGGTGTGCTGGATCTGTACATAGTGGATGTCCACGTATTTGGTCCTATAATGTGTTTTGCATTTTGTTGCCTTTCAGGAAACATGTACTACTAAAGACATGCTCCTTTTTCAGAGGCAAAAAATGACATGATAGTCGAGAGAATGAGACATCACCATCGCATCTTGTTGTCCATGGAGAAGCATAATTGGGAGCAGCAGGCAGCATTTTGGGCAGACCTTGTGCAGGATGTCAATGAGATTGGCCAACAGGATAGGACCTATGAGCAAGTCCGACACCAAGTCATAGACATGTTGAATGCTGCATGATGAAGGACAGCTGATATTGGCAGGGATTGTGCTGCCACTGGTGGAGGGCCTGCAACAGAACATCCACTCACAGCCACAGAAGAATTTCTGTCCTCAAATATTTTTTTTTATTTTCAATTAAAATAGCATTTACATAATATTTTTAAATGTCATTTTAAACAACTATATACAATATTTACAATAGCTTGACTTTCAATTATATACACTGTATGTTATTAAATATAGAATTAACAGATCTGTTATCAGAAATACAATATTGATTATTGCAGAGTGTCCAACAAAGATATAACTTTCTTCCAAGGATTATTTACCAATGGTCTGGGATAGATTCATAGTTCTTTGATTTTTATTTCCATCGATGCAGTTGTCTTCAGTAAAGTGTAGAATTTTTTCAAGGTCGGAGGTGTATTTGAATTCCATCTTCTGGTTACGCATTTCCTAGATATAGCAAGTATTGTCCATAACAAATACATATCTGTCTTATTCAGGTAGGGACCTTTGTTTACATTTAGTATAATCAATACTTTAGTTAAGGTAAAGGATTCATTAAATAAAGCTTGTAAAAAATGATTGATACCATTCCAATATAATTTAATTTTATTACATTCATAAAAAATATGAATCCAGTCTGCTTTATTTGACTTTTCACACCTCCAGCAAAAAACATTTGTAGTAGTACTGATCTTTTTAATTCTATCTGGTGTTAAAAATACTCTTTGTATGTATTTCCAGTCAAATATTTTCCAGTACTGTGTGTTAGAGATGTAATTAACTAATAGCAAGATATTAGTTTTAATTTCTTCTGTTAACTGCAATGATTGACCTTTTGTTAAGAACTGCCAGTATGATGGTTTTGGAATTGTTTTATATGTTATTAACTCTTTATATAGATTTGAAATGGAATTTTTCTTTTCACAACTATTATATATAAATTCATACTGAAAATGTATTAGATTTGGAATATCTTTAAATGAGGAATTATTAATTAATCTGTATAAATCTTGAGTGTACATTAGAATGCTTTGTAAGGTGTCCTGTGTTTGAATATTGTAAGCAGTTTTTATCATATGCATATCTAAAACATTTAATTTATTTGCACATTGAAATCAGAAAAAGAATCCATTTTGTTCCCAGGAGGCTATTGTTTCCCTATATATTTTGTGAGGAAGTTCTTAGTGATGGTAAATGGGGTTAAAAGGTCAAACCAAAGTTTTAGATCTATGTTTGCATTGATAAGTTTCCTAAAGGAATTGATGTAATGATTAATCAGTGTTGTTTTAGAAGGTTTTGTTATATTATATTGTATACTTATGCATAGTATGTACCAAGTTTGTTTGATTTGTCTACTATTAAAATTTTTAACAGATTAAATTCATTTGTTAATGTAGCCATTGCTAATTCTTTCCAGTTGGCAAAATAATTTGGGTTTATCCAGTCTATTGTAGTTTTAATCACATATGTTTTATATATGTTTCTATTTCTGGGAAGTTCAAACCTCCTTGTTTCCAGCATCTAATGTGATGAGTTAGAGCTACCCTATTCTTTTTGTGATACCATAAAATGTTTATTAAACATAAGTTTATTTCTTTAAGAATGCATCTTCCAGGAATTAACTGTATTGCTAATGCTTCATATAGTATTTTTGGCAATAAGACCATTTTTATTAATTGCAATCTGTCTTCAGAAGTTAATATAATTTTGTTCCACTTTTCTATACATATTTTTATTGTTTCAATAATGTTTTTATAATTTATTAATATTGTTTTGTTTATATTTTTGCATAGCACTATTCCTAAATAATTTAGCGTAAGTTCTTGTTTTCCTATGATGGATTTATCTGTAACTTGTATTCTTTTTTTCTTATTTAAAAATAGAAATTTTGATTTTTATTTATTAAAGTGTAGACCTGAAATCTTATAAAATTTCTCCATTACTTCTTCTAGCTCTCCTAATGACTCTCTGGAGTTTGATAGGGTAATAAAATATCATCAGCAAAAAGCATTATTTTAGATATGTACTGGTCATAGACATCTATTCCTTTTGTTCTTGGATTATTGCATATTATTTCTGCAAGTATTTCTATAGCCAAAGCAAATAAAATAGGAGAAAGGAGGCATCCTTGTTTAGTACCTTTCGTTATATGGATAGATTTCTGAGGTGAAAGGACCTATTTTAATGTAGGCTAAGTTATTAATATATATGTTTTTTAGTAATAAGATGAAAGGAGGAGGAAATTCAAATAATTATAAAGTTTTAAATAGATATTCCCAGTTGAGGGAATCAAAGGCTTTTTTTATGTCTTATCCAATTGCAAGTGTTTCTCTAGCTTCTTTATTCACATAATCTATAAGAGTAAGTATCCTTTTAATATTATCATGTGTGTGCCTGTTATATAAAAATCCAGTTTGATCATTATTAATTGTCTTTGAAAGTGGGATTTTCATTCTGTTAGCTAGGATTGACATGAATATTTTGTAATCATTATTCAGTAATGATATAGGTCTGTATGAGGTGCAAAGTTCTGATGGTTTATTATCTTTTAGAACTGGTGTTATGAGAGAATATTTCCATGAGGGTGGTATTTTTGCTTCTGACTGGACTTCTAGCAAAGTTTTCTGAAAAAGGGAGATTACTGTTGAAGGGAAGAGTTTGTAAATTTCCGTAATTATACCATCTATCCCTGGAGCTTTGTTAGATTTAATTTCTTTAATCTTGTCAATGATTTCTTTGTAGGATACAGGTTTTTGTAGGTCTAGTTTTAAGTTTTCGGCAATTTTTTTTATATAGATAAGGTGTGTATCTAAGTTTATTTGTCTGGTATCTAAATCTTCTTTTTTGAAGTGTTCCATGTAATGGAACCAAAATGCTTCAAGGATGTCTCCTATATATGATACTTTTTCCCTTTCTTTTCATGATATACACTACTAATGTTATTAGCTTTTTAATTCTTGTAGATGAGTTATGTAGATATCTGGGGGAGGTGGCTAATGAGTTTATTTTTAATTTTTTCAAGGCTAGAAAAAGTGTTGTGCGTTAGAATTACATTATATTTTTTATTTAATTCCTCTATTTCTTTTTTGACTTCTGGACATTTGTTTTTTAGATTTTGCTGTCAAGAGTCTAGTTTGCAAGTCTAATGATTCAGATTCCCACTCTCTTTGTTTTTGTACTAGCTAAGGGTATTACCAAATAAATACGCTTTTAATGAGTCCCAAACCATGACTCTACTGATTTCTGTTGTATTATTAATTTCAAGAAATAATTATAGTTCTGACAACATCCAGGGTCTGAATTCTTTAATTTTCATGATATATGATGGAATTCTAGTTGAGAGGATTGAATGTTTAAGCTCTATTTGGATATTCATTATCAGAGAGTCATGATCTGAGAAGGGGCATGAAACTATTGAGAAGTTGAGGATGTTTCTTTGTAAATCTTGAACTACGAATAATTTGTCTATTCTGGTTTGTTTTCCAAATCTATGGTCTTTATGTGAAAATAATAAGGATTTATCATCTTTTACTTTAAAAGTGTCTATTAAATGAATGAATCAATCCATCTTTTTAAGGATTTTAAAATAGTTGCTATGCGAAAAGACTTCTTGGTAGATTCAGAAGCTTCTAAGGTACAATTAAAGTCTCCTCCCAGTATAAGATTTCCTTTATAATTGTTGGAAATAAAATCTAGGTGTTTTTTTAACAGTTTCTGCTCCAATTCCTGGGAACCAATATAGATTAGCTAAGGTCCATATTCTGTTATTAAATTTAATTAGAACAGATGCTAGTAAAACTTCTTTGTCTTCATATTTATAAATAACTTTTGGAGTGATTATGTTTTTCTTCCAGATAATTGATACTCCTTTTGTCTTTTTCTATAGGAGGATTGAGCTAAGACTGTACAGTCCTTAGGGTTCCATATAATTCTGTCATTAGTCTTAAAATATGCTTCCTGGAGAAATACTACTTGTGCCTTATTTAGATTTAAATATTTTAGTAAGTTTGATCTTTTATTTGCATTATTTAAGTCATTAGTATTTAATGATAAGAATGTTAAATCCATTTCAAGTTATTGTTGGAAGAAATATTTTGCTTCTTTTTTTTATTTTGTATTTTGATTATAGTAGTTATACCATATTCTCTGATAACACTGAATGTTATTTTTATGTGTGTAAACTTGGGAGTGTAATTTAATGTTCTTTCTTCTTTAAATACAAGTAGGGTAAAATTCTGGTCAGGCTTTAAAAAAGTACTTCTATAAAACATTAATTCTAAAGTATCAAATACAAGTAAATATGAATTTCCCATTAAACATGGAATGAAAGTCATTCCTAATCCAATAGATAAAGATAGATCTATTGGATTATCACTCATAATTTTAACCAACAATATCAACTGAGCAACATATGTTAAATTATTAAATGGAGAATTTTTTTAAAAGAGATATGAAATTCTATATTATTCTATTATTGTTCTATAGTACTTTATATATCAGGATGGGATGTTAGTAGTGTAAACAATTATTATGTTGATTTAGAAAATACCCAATATTTAGTTACTGTTAAGAGATTCCAAACATGTCAGATATGTCATTTTGGATACATTAAATGTAACAGAGGAGCATACACTAAATAAGCCAACAACAGATAGATTATTACTAAAATAATTTGACTGAAAGGATTCTGCAGGAGACAATGAGTGATTACCAATGAAATATAAATGTACTGTAGGTGTACTGTCTTCCTTTACTTTCTCACTCTTCAGCTCACCAACTTCAACTTACACTTATGAAAATACATGGCTTATCAGTGGTATCCTGGCTCTGAGTAGTGGCACCCTACATTCTAGCGTGCAGTGCTTTTACATATTTATAGATTTACAAAGCAGAGTCTAAGAATAAACTATGATCACCCTGACAATTCCCATCCTGCATAGGGCACCTCCTGCTTCCAGAATGGGTAATCACATCAGGTCTAGAATGAATGTAAAGGTACCTATATGGTAATCAAGACTTACCTTAGGTAAGTATTAATCAAATAGTATTCAGAGCATCTTAGAGAGTTCTCGGGGAAGTTAGAATACTCTTAAGCCTCTCCTCCCTTGACCAAAACAGAGATTCCCTTCCCTTGCTTCCCCTTGTTTTAAATCAGTACTAATTAAAGAAATTCAGCAAACATAGGTAAACAGAGATAACATTCAGTAGTCCGTCTTGTACATGACTCACAATCCATTAAACAAGTCAGTGACTAACATCACTTTAGTAAACATTATAAAGACAAATTAGAAATAATTTCCTAGTTCTTTAAATTTTCTGATAAAGCAGAAAGTTAACAATAAGCTATTTTAACTAAAAGTATAAAACATTTCAATTTTTCCTTGCATGTATACATTTCTACTTATATTGTAGTGTCAATAGCTGTCTGAAATCTGTACAATACTTCACTTCTTCAAATCATTCCTTTTTCAATTCAGGTTTTGATTTGTCAAAACGGCAACAATATTTCAAGGGCACAATTAATATTTAGACTGATGTTTCAAATAAATAACTTGTCAGTTGCCAATTGAGTTAGTTTAGAATGCATGGTTAGTACAAATATAGCATGTTGCAAAAATAATATGCATTTTTTGTGTGCTCTAGAGACTGTAATATGCAAGTGACATATATAATGTAGCATATATAGAGCAGATAGCTTATGGATTCAGGTTGTTAAAGTAAATTATGCTTATTAATCAGGCAGTTTCATTTAAATTCACAAGTAATTTGGGGACATTTCAGTTGAGTTTCCAGGAATGTGTAGTCCAATGTGAGTAATTCAGTCCACTTTTCCTCATAAACATGTATCACAATTCATTAAACAAAGCAGAGTCTAACATCTGTCTAATAATCATTATAAAGACAAAAAACAGTAATTTCCTAGCTCTTCAAACTTTCTGATATCGCAAAATGTTGACAGTAAGCTATTTTACTGGAAGACTAAAACATTTCAGTACTTCCTTGTGAATATATAGTTTTACTTTTACTGTAGTGTTAAGAAGTGTCTTGAAATCTATGAATTACTTCACTTCTTTCAAGTCATTAATTTTACGGTTCAGATTATATTTTGTCAAAATGTCAATAGCATTTCAAGGGCACATTTAATATTTAAAATGATATTTTAAATGAATAGCTATCAGTTACCAAGTGAGTTTGTACAGAGTGTGAGGTAACTGCAAAGATAACATGTTGCAAAAAGTAATATGTATCTTTTCATGTGCACTAGAGACTGACAATTTCAAGTAACATATAAAAAGTAACATATAAAATGTAACTTTTACAATGCAGACAGCTTGTGAAATCAGCATGTTAAACTGAGTAATACTTTTTAATCAAGCAGCTACATTTAAGTGCACATATACTTTGGGAACATTTCAGTTGTGTTTCCAGGAATATGTAATCCTATGAGGATAAATCATAAAATATTTACAAATAGTCCTATTATGTATTTACTTTACCTTGCTTAGGTTGCTTTTCATTTTAATAACTAAACATTTCTTTTTCTTATTATTTGTAATCTGTGAGGCTAAATGCAGTTTGCAGGTTCACAGTGTCCTTAGAAACTGCAGCAGTTGTTTACTGTTGCTATGGCAACGCAAATAGAATGCGAAGAAAGCTTCACTTCTCTTAATCAACAGTACATTTTTTCTCCTTTTTATATATATATTTGTTAATACTAAAAGGAAATAATTCAAAGGACATATGTACATGAATGGAACATTTCAGAGTTAATCATGAATATGTCCCAAATCCCAATAAGCATAACTGTGACTATCATTAATCTAATAAATATTGTAATAACAATTAATTAAGTTCACTATTCCAATTAGTCTACCTTAAAACTAGACTATTTTAGACTATTATTTATCTATGTATAGACTATATTAGTATAGTAAATAGGAGAGAATTTAGAAAGGGAGACGATGCAGTTAAAATAAATAATGAGAAAAGAGAGAGAGAGAAAGAAAAGAGAAAATTAAGAGAAAATACACATATACTATGTATGTTGATTTACAGTATAAATATTTTATGTGCTATATAACCCTCCTTCTGTGAAAGAAAAGTACCGTTTTACATACCTGAGGTAATGTGAAAACTCCCATGTATCATCTATTTTCAAAAAATATAGATAAAAGATTTCAGTAGTTAGTTAACTTTTGTTTTAAAATTCCAAGCAGTAACATTGGTCCTTTAAAGTAATGTTAAAACAATTCATACCATAGTAGATGCTTTGAGAGATTTGGCTGTAACAGTATCAGTCTTTTGCTTCTTCTTTTTGACATCTGTCCAGACATTTGTTTCTTTTGTTCTCTTGAGAGAAGGTGACATCCAATCCATATCTTCTGGTAAAATAATCACATTATTAGTTATAATAAATGAAGAGACTTCCTCTAAGTCAATAAAAGTCATCATCTCGTTGGCATACAGTATTCTTATCTTAGCTGGATATGCAAGTTGTGCCTTGATGTTATTTTGTTTCAGAAACGTTATCATTGGCCACACTTTTTTCCTTTGTTCCATTATTCTAGATGAATAGTCGTTATCAAATCTTATCAGGATCTGTTTATATTTTAGAGGTGCCTTCCATCAAGCAGATCTTAAAATCAGTTCCTTGTCCAAGTATGAAAGAAATTTGATAATTATTGACCTAAAAGGAAAGTTTGAGTTAGTGGCAGGTTTCCCAACAACTCTGTGTGCCCTTTCAATGTCAAAGGAAAGTCCTTCTTTTAAAATTAAAAAGTCAGGGATTCAGCTTGATAAAAGAAATAATATCCACACCTTCTGTGTTTTCAGGCAATCCGAAAATCCTGATGTTATTTCTCCTCTCCCTATTTTTCAAGTCATCTACTTTATTAACCAACCAAGTGTTTTGTTTAAGAAGCATTTTTTTCTGTGTTTCCTCTTCCTTAAGTCTGCTTTCTAAGTCATTTAGAGAAACCTCTATTCCTGTTATGCTTGTTTGGCGTTCTTATAACATTTCCTTGAGGGTGTCAGCCTGTTTTTGACTGCTTGTTTTAAGATTTTCTAGGTTCTCTTTAAAATCATCCATCTTCAAAGACAACTCCTGCAGGGTGGATGCTATATGTTGTAGTTCCTTCTTTAAGGCAGCATCCTGGTGAGAAATCCTTGAGTTGCTCATTTTAACAAGTGAATATATCTCCAAGCTTTTTGACAGGAAATTATTTGTAAGATTTCACCAACGTTTCTAATTATGTAAATCAGTCCGTTATCTATAAGAGTTTATACTTTGAAGAAAAAAAAGGAATATTTTTTCCTGTCTTATTTAACTAGTCATACTGCACTCTACAATACTGTTGCTTTCAGTTAGGCATTCAGGCTCCACCCCAGCAATTTCTGGTGAACCTAGAAACACACAATAGCTCCCAGGCATCAATCACACCATACATCATGGAGTTGGGTGCCACAATGACCACAGCAGAGGAGCGTCCAGGTAAGGGTGTTGTGTTCACCAGTGTAATACTGTATCAGTCATTGTGGTAGGCTGTACATACCTGTACATGGGTGTTAGGTCTATTTGCACTGGGCAGAGTTAGTGTTTATGCACAGTTGTCCACACATGCTTAGAATATCAGCAATACAGCAGTATCACAGTAGGTACTCTGTATGTGGGTATATGCACATATTAACTTGTAGCAATGCAACATTTGTTGGTGCTAACAATACCTCTCCCTCATCTTTTCATCTGTCCATCACGAGTGGTCCAAGTCCATGGTCTTGTACCTAATAAGTGTAATACAGTTTTTTATGAATCATATATACCCTATGAAAGCTAAGGGCTGCCATATTGCCCTATGTACAAATGTTGTGTTTAGCCAGTGTAGAATATTTGTATGTTCTACTCTGGAACAGGTAACTATGGTTCATAGACTGGTTAGTCACAGGTGTGTATTTTAACAACCATTGACACTTCTGCACTTACAGCTATGAGCAGCTACACAGCCTGGTATACATGAGGCAATTAGTCCAAGATGCCTGTTCAAACACAAAAGGGAGATGCTACATACCACAGGCAGTGACACTAGTTCTGGCATATCATTCTCAAGATAGGTGTACTGGCTTATGTGTAGGTCTATCATGTATTGTGTCATATTTCATACCTTACAGGCAGATTGTACTGGCAACTTTAACTGGTTGTGGCTGATGTGCATGTTATAAAGAGCTTGACTTGTCTGCGTATGTTGGCGTGAGGTTGTCTATTGTGTATGGGAGCAAAAATGAGATGATGGGTGACTGGTAATGCAGTTCTGGATCCTCATTTGTATGAGTCTGTGTGGATTACCATGCATAAAAGTGCAGGTAGTAATGTACTGCTTTTGTCTTGGATTTCACAGGTGACTGGGGGGGGTTGGACTCTGTCGCTCTCACAAACTGATGTAAGTGTCTCCTTGGACTCTGATAATAATAGTGGCCATAGTGAGGCAAAGGTGGGGATGTTGGGGGTTGAATCTTTCCCAGAGGTTGACATCCATCAACTGCCCCCATTGGCACTGCACACAGGCAGTATGCCTACACATACCCATTCCCCAGAGGCCACAGATATTTGACATTCAGAAGGTGGCAACACTGAACAGGATATTGTGGCAACTATGGCATCAGTGAGTGCAGAGGCAGCCCATAGTCAGAGATTTGGCAAAGGCCCACACAGGTGGATTGACAGGGGTGCTCATAATAGGACTGCTTTGCATCCACCACCTGTTGCAAGTGTCACATCATGGGTCACTAGGCACATCCTTCAGGCCACCATGGAGGCACAGGCATGTTTTGAATGCAACTTCAGATGAATGCTTAGGGTTATGGATGCAGCATAGTGTGACATCCGTAACTGCGTCCGCTGCATTGGGGGCACCCTGTAATGGTTCACTGATGCAGTGAATAGATGGTGGGCAGAGACATTGTCTGTCTTGGACTGCACATTGTGCTGTAACATCTGGTTGGAGCTGGGGGTCAGACATGTGGACGTAGGGCAGCAACACCATCTGCTGAGAGTCCATGTGGCCATGCACATCCATACTCCCATAGTGGCAGTACCACCAATGCTACAGAGGGAAGTGTGCTGTCCACACCACGACATGGTAGGCCATGGACACATGCTCCTGGGTGGTCCTGTGGGGGACACAGCCCTTGCATTTTCCAATAACCATCAGGTACTAGCACCGCATCTGATCTTGGGCATGGTGGTGCCAGTACTAATACTCACAAAGTAAGTTCAATTGTTCGTGGCTGAAGATGGTGAGCTTTCCACTCTTCCATGTACGGTGCACACCAGTCCAACATACACATGTGTAATGCTAGCACTGGGCTTGACTGTGCACACTCAAAGACTCAAACACCCCTGTCACATGCAGGTTAGCTACAGACACACACAGCACCTCTCCATAGCCCATCTAGCCTGCACCCCTCCAGACTCACACACATGGTGTCAACTGTTTGGCATAGCCTAGGCCTCCAGCACCCGCAAACCACACCCAGTGCATGTGATGATCACTGTACCACATGCTGCCATCCATGCCATCGATGCAGGGCAATGCTAGTATGTGTCTGATGCACAGGGTGTCTATATCACTTGACATGCACTTGTGTAGTGCAGTATTGTTTTGCCATGCACTTGTTGTGGGCTACTACAGGTACTGCATGCTAGCATGTGTCATGATTGCAGAGCACACTTTGTGTATCTTTATTGCATGATGTTGGACTGGCAGTAGTGTTACAGAATGTTTCTGTTCCAGGAGTCTGAGGGGATATACTATGGACTCATGGAACCCTAGATGCATATGTGTATAACAGTCTATCAGGTACAATAGGGGCAGTCAGTGTGGTGATGCATTCATTGTTTATGATAAGGTCTGCTACCCTGGCCATCTGTCACATGGGTTATCTGAACTTACAAATCAAGAAGATGTGGTGATGCAGTTGACATGTCTATAAATATCCTGTGTCTGGGTCAGACAGGTGGCAGACATCAGTTATGATAATGTATAGGAGGGCAATTTAGGGCCAGCAGCTAGTCACAGGGCCACAAAGTGGATAACCATTGCATGGGGATAGCCCATAAAGCCACATTTGTAGTGCTGAACAGGGATATATTTACACACACACACAGGGTTGGTTGATGGGAGATTAGAACATTTACCTATCTGCAATTAGACACTACAGCTTGCAGTACTTATCACATGACCACAGAGTTCATATGATAATAGTTTGTCAGGCAGTGCTTTTGAGGTGGATGATATTAGCAGGCTTTGTAGAGAAGAGCAATATAGAGGCCACTGCTAGTTACAGGACAATAAAATGCATAACCATTGCACAGAGACAGTCCATAGGGGCTTGCCTGTAGTGCTGCATGGGGGTATATTCACACACACACACAGACACACACACACAGACACACACACACACACACACACACACACACACACACACACACACACACACACACACACACACACACACACACCCTTGGCTGATGCGAGATTAGAACCCCTAGCTCTCTACAATTACACACTATATCTCACAGTACTTATAGCACATGCCACATTTTACATATGTTGAATATGTGATTGCAGGCACAGTACTTCTGGAGTATGCAATGTAGCTTTGTGCTAGACAGCATGTGTGGCTTGCAGAGTGATATTGCTTGGTACTGTTATTCTATCTAGTGTCCTAGGAGTAGCATACCTGTCACTATCCCTGCTATGTGTGTACAGTTAGCAGTATGACCATATGTGACTGGTTGTAGTTAGATAGGAGACCATGTGTCCAGAAACAATATGACCTGTCCAAGACATGCATTGAACCATTGTACAGTACAACACCTGCTCACCTGTGTCTGTCTACAAGGTGACATTCCACATTCAGAGGAATCTTTGCTGAGTGGATTATGTACAGTTGCGGCCTTGGTTTGGTTCCTTTGGGCAACTGTTTTGATGTGTGAGTGTAGATAACCTCAGCATTCTGAAGGTATGTGGGGAAATCCATACATCCCTACATATTTGTGTGTATATATATATATATATATATATATATATATATATATATAGATATATATATATAGATATATACATATATATATATAGATAAAGATATATGTAAATGTGTAGAGCAAAGGTGTCCCTATAAATGTTGCTTTATGTCTACGTTATGTATATGACTTCTGTAGATATATATGGAGAGTCTATGTATCATTTTAATATATATATATATATATATATATATATATATATATATATATATAGCTATATATATATAGCTATATATATATATATATATAGCTATATATATATATATATATATATATATATATATATATATATATATATATATATACAGATATATATATATATATATATATATATATATATATAATATATATATATATATATATATATATATATATATAGTTGACAGATGAGATCAGACAGGAGTCCCCGTGGACTATGATGTTTGCAGATGACATTGTGATCTGTAGTGAGAATAGGGAACAGGCGGAGGAGACCCTGGAGCAGTGGAGATATGCTCTAGAGAGAAGAGGAATGGAGGTCAGCAGGACTGAGACAGAATATATGTGTGTGTGAATGAGAGGGAGGATAGAGGAATGGTGAGGATTCAGGGAGTAGAGGTGGTGAAGGTGGATGAGTTTAAATACTTGGGATCAACAGTTCAGAGTAATAGTTAGTGTGGAAGAGAGGTGAAGAAGAGAGTACAGGCAGGATGGAGTGGGTGGAGAAGAGTGCCAGGAGTGATATATGATAGACAAGTACCAGTAAGAGTGAAAGGGAAGGTCTACAAGAGGGTAGTGAGACGAGCTATGTTATATGGGTTGGAGACAGTGGCATTGACAAAAAGGCAGGAGTCAGAGCTGGATGTGGCAGAGTTAAAGATGTTAAGATTTGCAATGGGTGTGATGAGGGTGGACAGGATTAGGAATAAGTATATTAGAGGGTCAGCTCAGGTTGGAAGGTTTGGAGACAAAGCCAGAGATGCAAGATTACATTGGTTTGGACATGTGCTGAGGAGGGATGCAGAGTATATTGGGAAAAAGATGCTAAGGATGAAGCTGCCAGGTAACAGGAAAAGAGGAAGGCCTAAGATAAGGTTTATGGATGTAGTGTGAGAGGACATGGAGGTGGTTGGTGTGACAGAGCAAGATGCAGAAGACAGGAAGAAATGGAAAGAGATGATCCACTCTGGCAACCCCTAATGGTAGCAGCCAAAAGAAAAAGAAGATACACACACACACACACACACACACACACACACACACACACACACACATATATATATATATATATATATATTGGCTTGTATGTATATGGGGTGCATACTGATAGATACACTATGCATATGGAGGGGGTTGGGTCATACAGATATGTAGAGGTAGCTGTCTGTAGGTACAGACATACTTCCACATAGCATGTCTTTGTAAGGAAGAGGCAATAGGATTGCACTCAAGTTAGCTAAGTGTAAAAGCATGCCCAATGGGACTGTCAGTACTTACAAGGTGAATCCAGGCCAGAGCTGCCTGCACTCCAGGCCAGGATTTTGTGTGCTGCAGACATTGGCAGCTGCACCTGTTTCTGCTGTACAGCACTTCCCTGACATTGTCCATGGCATTCCCTGGCTGTGTGCTGTAATCAGTATGTGAGTGAGGTACATGATGAAACATCACATACAGGGTGACAGTCTGCATACCTCTCACTGTACATATTTTTTCATAATGTCCAACATTTCACCCCATATGTCTGATCTGTTCCTTATACATTTTTGGTGTTCCAGTAAAATGTTGTATAATGCAGTCAGTGAATAGTACTAACTACAGTGAAACAGTTAAGTGTTGGACTTTATATCCTTCAGATATTCTGTACTAATGCAGCCTGCTTTTACACTAGTCATCTTCTTAGTGAATCAGAACATCTGAATGTCTATTTCTGGTTTTGGCCATTTGTCCCTTCATTCTCTCTGGCTTTGTCCAACTTTCATGCAATAACAGAGTTAGGGTTATGGCAGTCTGTGTCGACATCACCATACAAGTACCACACATGCAAAAGGTGTGGCTACTGCCAGATTCAAGCCATCAACACCATCACCCATCCTAATGCACCTAACCTACTGAACCACAAAGGCTGCCACACAGGGATGCATTATTCATCACAAAATCAACAGCATACAGACATACATTGTCACCCCTGCATTACTTGAGACATAAAACATGAGGCCAGGTTCTATGTCACAACCCTGCGATTGGGTGGTCTACTGATATATCATTGCAGATATACTGCTACAGCAGTTGTATGAGTACACTGATGAGTTGGGTTGGGGATGACCAGCCCATGATCTGCTGGCATAGACAGTTGAGTAACTGTTGTGATACCCCACTGTTAGCCTGACTGTTAGCCATCTCCCTTGAATAATGCAGTAGGCTTTTCAGCCATGTGGCCTAGTGCATATTATGGACCACATACTATTGGACAGAGTACCTGTTGTCCCAAGTGGCTGTTAGAGCTTCCCAAGTAGCCCAGTAGCCCACTGTAGTCCCCTGTATACATGCAGCAGGTCCATACATATGCTACCATATTCTAGTACCCCTTACAAGTGGTTAATAAGTGTGTGACTGACCCCGGGACTGCAGCAGTTGTCAAACCTTTAGTTCAGGGTTGACTCTGTCTGATGCATGCAGTACATAGCCAATACATTGTTAGGTACAGATTGTGTTGGCAGGCTGGCATCATTTTTACTAATATGTATGCAAGTTGGAGTAAGGTGTCAGTCCCAAGGGCCCTAGGTTGTCAGTGTATGTGCTATGCATGGTCTCTTGGCCAAAGCCAGGGCATACTGGGCATACCTTTGTCTGCCTACAGGGACAACCTCAGGAGTTTCCTCCTCCGAGTTCTATGTGGGTGTGGCTCTGGTGACCTAGGCACTGGTGGGGTGTTGTGTATCCCTTCCCTTTGCTGATCCTGCTGCAGCTTTTTCCACAGGATCTTATTGTGTAGCATGGCACATACTGTGAACATGTATGCACATGTGGCTGGGGAGTACTGCAGGGCTCCACCAGATATATTAAGACACTAGAACCATGACTTCAGTAGCCCAAGAAGATGCTCTATGATGTTCCTAGTTTGTGTGTGTGCCTCATTATGGCATTCTTCAGTGGGTGTGTTTGCATTTCTGATGGGTGTCATCAACCACGGTTCCAGTGCTTACCAGCATCCCTCAGTAAATAGCCCTCTGGGATGCCCTCCCCAGCAAATATCTGGTACAGCTGTGATGCATGGCAGATGTGGAAGTCATGATAACTGCCAGGGCTGCCAGCACACACATCCATGATAATGCCCTGGGCATTGCACATGACCAGGCAGTTGATGGAGTAATGTCCCTTGCAGTTGATGTAGATTCTACCCACCTCACCAGGTGGTGCCTTGATGTGTACATGTGTGCAACCTATGGCACCCAGTACCTCAGAATAGTGTGCTACATTGTAGAAGTGCTGCATGCTGCTGCCCCGTTGTCTCAGGGGTGAGGTGAAAATAAATCTGCTCACTGGCATGTAGAAGTATGGCATCCAGGAACTGGTAGAATACCCTGAATGCTGATGCCTGTGAGACCCCGATCATGTCCCCAGTTGGTCTTTGGAATGTACCCATAACTAGTATCCTAAGAGTTACACATACCTTTGTTTCCAGTGGGTGGGCTCCCCTTTGATGGCTCTGGGTCTGAGTTGAGGTCGGCAGAGCTCAGTGAGTTCTTGTAGTATATCCCTGTCCACCCGGTAGCACTTTACAATCTCCAGCTCATGTAGCCCCTGGAAGGTTACTCTGAGCCTGAATACTCTTCTTCTCAGTCTAGGCCTATGGTCAGTAATAGCACTGACCTCAGCATCTAGCACATACATATGTAGCAGACCTGCAGCAGCCTTTAGCATTTCTTCAGTTAAAATTCCCAAGTCTGTACTCCACTGGTGCAGAGTATGGGGGTAAAATCAGATTGTAGGGTTTCTGAAACCTTTATAGTGCAGCCTTTGTGATTACTTACGATGCATTCCTCCTCCCAAGTATATCATTAAGGACTGTTAATGGCCCTAGTTTAAGTGGAACAGGGGTCATCCATATTTAAGATATCATTGCCTTTCTCAGCCAATTTTTTTTTTGAACAGCCCTCCCCGCTGAGCACTGTGGCACACCATGCAAACACTTGCTGTGAAGGTAAACAGTGTCCAACACTCAATGTAGATGCCCCCATGAAAGGTCACACTCAGCATAGGGTGCACCTCACAAACATGCTCAAAGATGATGAAACATATGCCCCAAAGGTAAACAGTGTTCAGCACTCAGTGTAAACATCCCCATGAAAGGTCACACTCAGCATGGCAGCGCACCATGCAAACATGCTCAAACACAATGAAACATGTGCCCCAAACATAAACAATGCTTATCTGACACTGTACACCCCTTCCTGCTGCGCAGAGTGCCATGCCACACAAACAGGCACCGCTGAGCTCCAATGAGCTTGCAAGTCCTCAGACACCCCCCCCCCTTTGATATCAGCTACCTCTTCTATGAACACCAACATGGTTCTGTGTCTACACGGATGGGATCTACAGACATGGATACCATTTGTGGTATTCAGTAACCCTAGCTTATTTTCATAGGGATCCAAGCACACAACCTAGAAACAGCATGGTTCCAGGCACTGCCTCCTTAGCAACAGAGCCATTCCACCATTGTACATACTCCACATGGGGTCCTATAATAGAGTCACATACTAATAACTTTGGATTTTAAAATCAATGAAAGGAGGAAATAGTGCCCAAAATAACACTAATAAAACAAAAGAAGCACTAGGATAGCCATTTCCACTGATAGAACGTTTTAATGTAACACAACCACGTTGCCAGCACCAACACCACATAAATGCTGAACCACAGTACGTTTTCATCAGGTGTATCATAGACTTCATCAGACAAAAGATACAGCAACATGACCATTAATATATACTTTTCTAATAAACCTTAATTAAATAAATTACCTAATTATGTCCCATAAAAACTATTGCTGAAAACCAGTGTATAAAAAACTGTAAAACTGTTTGTCAAATACTATTAAATATTTTGAATGTTCTACACATTAAGACCTGATTACAAACATACATAAATACATAAATATGTAGAAAAAATTTTAAACATTAAAAAATGTTAAAAAATACATTTGTTAAATGCATAAAGAATGTTTGAGGATCTGTAAAATATAAAAATGTAAGTAAATAACACCATCTGGTGTTGAAAAAGTAAAAAGACAAGAACTTATATTAAGCAGCTAGCATCAAAGCCATGCTAAACTATGTAAACATAAGGATGATAAAAGTATGTTTAAAACAAGGAGTTACATGTATAAAAATATAGTTGTTTATAACTTAGCAGATCTTAAAATTAAAAGTGGGGCAAGGGAGACCATGTCATTTAAACCTGGCCACCTGTTAGCCTTTAAGATTAATTGCCAGTAAACCTCCCTGTATTCCAGTTGAGTCTCCCATGGACCACGCCTGACATCCTTGGGGACATCTTCAAACACAAAAAATGTAAAATTAGCATGTGGGCATATTAATGTGTGCTTGTAAAGTGCATTTCTAAGATTCTCTTTTCTTATATCGTATGTATGCATATGAATCCCTTTCCTGAGATTTCTCTCAGTTTTGCCTACATAGAATGCTTCACACTTTCCACACATTGCTATGTACACTATTCCCCATGTTGCTGTATCTGTTGTCTGATGAAGTCTGTGATATTACTGATGAAAACATACTATGTTTCAGCGTTTATGTGGTGTTGGTGCTGGCAACGTGGTTGTGTTACATTAAAACTTTGTATCAGTGGAAAAGGCTATCCTAGTGCTCTTTTTGTTTTATTAACTTTGGATTTTACACTATTTTTTTCTCATAACAGCATGTTTGCATACTGCGGTGTGCCATGTAAACATACCCCGAGTATTCAAAAAAATAAAATTATTTTAAATTAATTTCCATATGGTTTTGGACACATGGTGGATAGTTTTACACATTTCTGTCTCTGCTATGCTATTTCTGTCCATTTACCTGCCCTTTTATGGCCCATGTTGTTATTTTTACATCCTGTACATGGACACCAACACAGGGTCTTCAGGATACCCTATCTGCTTCCTGGATTGCTATACCTCCCTTATTTGCATGCAGTTCACCTGCTTTTCAGGTAATTTGCATGCCAAGGATACGTCCGTGCTGGCATGCTCATGCGCACCACACAGCTCTCTTTACTGGATCGCACAGCTAACTTTCATGTAAGCTGTGTGCCACTATACCTACATGGAAAATAAGTCCATGTAGGCTTTATTAAATTCCCACAATACTCTTTTAAGCAGTGATGGGAGCATGCATGTGTGGTACTGCTGTTCTGCAGCAACATGGGTGATTGTGGTCATAAAAAATATTG